>NW_022097257.1:0-19796 GCF_006542625.1 Nomascus leucogenys
CGTCAAAATGGAACAATTGTTAATGAAAAACGGATTGTTCAGCTGAAAACTAAATGTGACCCTTATGAACGTGAGCATGGAGAGAAAGTGAAACTTGGAGAGATTGGAGAGACACGAACAACCGCCAGGAGCTCTGCACGCAGCTGGAAGAACTCAGTAACGTACTCAGCTGTGGCAGAAATGGAGATAAAAGTCTGATGTAGAAGTACTCACAGAGAACCATGCTCCTTAGTCAATCTCAGATTATTGTCAGACCTACTCTAATGATGTTAGTCTTCCAAATAAAGTCAGTGCCTCAACTGTCAGATCAGCAAGATCATGATATCGAAACTCCTTATCTTCTCACATTCACGCTGGCAGTGATAGCTGTGTTGGATGTGAACCATGGTAGGTTAGAGCTCACCTTTTCCTTGATAAGAAAGATGAATCATGTGTTGGCCCAACATTAACTAAGAAGGAAACGAGTTGGATAGAAGAAAAGGATTTTTAAAATATATGAGTAAAATATGGTTTACAGAATACAGACTATGAAGATGATAAGATACTAGACAACTTAAACTATAAAGATAGAGCTGGAAAACATAGGGAGCAGATTGGAAGTGAAGGGAATTTCCAGAGAGATGATGCTCCTGCATCTGTTCATTCTGAAATTACTGATAGTGACAAAGGTCAGAAGATGTTGAAAAAGACGTGTTGAAAACAGGAGAATGCCTGGGGAACGATGGCAGGAGAATAAGATTTCTGATACAGCTTCAGCTTCGGCAAACACGTGCAGGATTGGAGACAGACAAACCATCCTCGATTAAAGAGACTCACCTTCTCCAAAACTAGAACAACAACAGCAACAACACAAACTAGGACAAAGCACAGGAGAGGTTTGCTGAAAACTTTCCAGAAACTAAACTTCCAAAAGATGACCTAAGAACCATTCCTTGGGTAAAAAAGACTGAGGAGTGAAGGTTAATCACAGAAGAATCCTCAACCTTTTTTAAAAATAGAGTTTGGAAACCCTTATTTTATTGCAGAGCGTTTCTCCCCAAAAAAGTCAATGGCACAAGAAAACTGTGTCACAGTTTACCCCTTCCTGATTCAGAAATGTGTAATAAAGTGTGGTTTGCAGCTTTTAAAAAACAATTTTTAAACCAATTATTAGTGACTGAGTTAAGTTATACAGTAAGTGAACTAAAGTTCACAGGGCACAGATAAGTTTATCAAACTTTACTATTTTATCTTGTCATTTATAGCATCCATATAAGCAATTAGCCATATAAGCAAAATTCATATAACCACTTAAACGTACATTTGTCCTTGTATCCATATATTCATACTAAGATGCACAGAAAATACATCAAAAGAAACATTGAAAGTATATAAAAATAAATCTGACAATATAATTATGCCCTTCAGGACCTAGATAAAAAAATGTGGAGAAAACATGGATAGTGATGCATATATTTTCTTATATTTGGAATAGCCTAAATCATATTAAAGAACTAATGAAAAGCTGACATGTCATAGAAAATTGGTCTTTTATTGGTTTCTTACGGTGAGGGAATCTGAATTTGTTGATAATGTACCATACATTCAGCATTTTGTATTTGGTTTGTTTCATAGCTAATGAATGTTTATACTCGAGCAATGAGGTACAATGTTGAAATAGTCCGTGTGCTGGCATTCATATTTTTTAAATATCATTGCAGGCAATTGAAGTATGTGGCCAGAAAAAATTGATTTCGAGTACAAAAGGAATACGTAGCCAGGGGTCAAGCCCAATAATATTATTGAAAATGTCTTATATTGCCATAAAAATTTTATAATGTTAAATAACTCATTTCAATAAATTATGAATTAAAAAATACAAATGATATCTTTTATGGATTAGGGAAGTGCTGATGAGACAGAATGGAAATTGAAGCCAAAGTTCCAAATTCAGGTAAATAATTTTACTCATATTGGTTTTATGTTAGAGAAAAGAAGACTTTTGACTATATACTATTTACTGCAGTGGAGTATTTCAAAAATATGTACATAATATTATAATTAAGTTTCTAATGGGTATAAAAGTAATCACATTCTACAAATTATTACAGGTATGGTCTATTGATGGGAGGGGTGTTTCAAATGAAAAACTTGGAATTTCTCATGAGGTAGTGATAGATGCCGTAGAAAATCTATGTAAAATATTTTCACTCATATATGTAACTATGGATATTTCTGGTTTTCAGAAAAATAATTTACTTTAAACACTTAATGTAGACAACTAAAATCACCAAGAAGTTACAAGAATTCACAGAATGCCTAATATAGTTCAAAGGAAATTAAGAAAACATCCCAGGACTGGAAGTAAATAAGGTAATGATGTAGAGAAGTAATCGACCTAAGAGCGCAGGACTCCACTCAGATGCGTCTGATCACAAGATTGTCAGGTCCATGTGGATGTTCCCTTCTGACAAGGCAAATGGAATAAAACAAAGAGAAACTGCCTGAAGGCATTGGGAATGTGGTGTCTCCCATATGTGAGGATTAAATTATAAATTATGTTGCACACAAGAGAGATGAGCTACTGGGGTGAAGCATCAGAAGAAATATGGCACATTAATCTCAGATATTGAATTTAGATTTAAATGTTTAAGTCAATATAATGGAAAAATAAGAAATCAAAATATTGTAGAAAGAAACTACGGGCTTGTCAAGCTATGTTTGGAAAAGAGGCAAATGAAAAGTAAAATATTGGAAGTGTTGTAAAACAATTTAATGTACAACATATAAATTACATATTAAAATAGGCTGAGCCGAAAACAGGACTAGTATAGTGAAATGCTGATCACAATTAATGTAGTCATATATATTATAGAAGGCAAATTAATAGAAAATATAAATATATTTATATATGAAGGTTAGATTGAGAAGAAATAAAAAGCATTTAATTGTTTTACTAGACTCTTTAAACAGGAAGGCAATAGTCAAAGAATCAGTGACTCATAAGTCTCAGAAATTGGAAACCAGACATGAATCCTTTAAAAGTTTAGGGTGTAATATATTAAAAAAGGTAAATTAAGAAATACTAAGAAGAAATAATGGTTTTGGTTATTGTGAATATTGCTTAATAAACATGAAAGTGCAGTTATCTTTTTGAAGTGCTTATCTTGTTTCCTTTGATATAAACGAGGTAATGAGATTGCTGGATCTTATGGCAGTTTTATTTATAATTTATTGTAAACCTCCATGCTGTTCTCCTTATAGAAATGGGAAATGATTGTAGTAATTTACATTCCTACCAACAGTGTATAAGTGCCCATCTACAGAATGAATAAAGAAAATATTATACACACACACAGGAATAATGTTCAGTCATAAAACAGAATGAAGTTCCTCATTTGTGTCAACATGGATGAGCCTAGAGGACAGTATGTTAAGTGGAATAAGCCAGGCACAGAAAGAAAAAGACCACGCGCTCTCACTCATGTGACATCTGAAGAAGTCCATCTCATAGAAGGAGAGAGTAGGATGGTGGTTACGAGAGGTTAACGATGGCAGAAGGATGAGGGAGTGGGGAGAGCTTTGTCACTGGGTACAAATTTACAGTTAGGAAGAATAAATCCTGGTGTTCTATTACACAGTACGATGACTATAGCTAATAATAATGTACCGTTTTTCTATAATAGCTTGAAGAGAGGATTTGAACAAGGAAATAAATATTTAAAGTGTAAAAGATGCTAATTACTCTGGTTGGATCACAGTACAGTGTATATGGTACAATGTGATGCAGTGAAACATCATATATTAACACATGATAATTATACATGTTTACAGAGGATAGTGTGATGTTTCACTGCATCACACTGTACCGTGTAGTATGATGCAGTGAAACATCACACTGTAGCCCATAAATATTACTGGTTCAGCAAGGAACTGTGGGACACAGAGCAGCTCTGGGTTAGCCATGACCAGCAGCTTCACCTGTGTGGGGTAGCGAGAGGAGAAGTGCCCTGTGCTCGGCTAAGAGTTGACCCGTGACCCCATCCACCTTGACTGATAGGTGCCAACAGAGGACAGGGACCCCTAACTTCAGGCAGAGGCAGGAAGCAGTCTTTGCCTCCTTTTTTTTCTTTTGAGAGTGTCTCACTCTATTGCCCAGGCTGGAATGCAGTGGCGCGATCTTGTCTCACTGCAACATACATAGGGGTGTACGTCAGAGTCACACCTGCAGGAAGTCCCTGGGTGAGATTAACAATCCCACATAAGTGCCGGTTCTGGGTATGAGAGTCAACGCCTCCTGTGTGTTGCGTCTATGTACATAAGTCACAATCTCAATGGTGGAATGTATTTTTCCATGAGAGCCTTAATGCCTTTTGAAAACTGAGTTATCTTAGTGGAGTCACAGCCTCACAAGTGTTTTGGATCTTGATCAGGGAGTCACAAACCCACTTGTGGACAACATCCACTTATGAGAGCCAATTTTCCAACTTTTGACTGCCTCTGGGTGTGAGATTCAAAATCTCAATTATGGGCTGTGTTCGCGTGGGAGAATGACAATTTTGACTGATGGCTGGGCTCAGGCAGGAGCATTTCATCCTGCAGGTGTTGAGACAAATGATATGTCACAATTCCCAAAATATGCCAAGTGCAGGCAAAAGAGGAGAGTCATATTAGCTGGTTGCTAGGTCCAGTTATATGTCACCACCTCCGTTTTTGTCAGGGCTAAGGCAGAAGAGGAGAGTCAGAGCTAAAGAAATGTCACAAGGGTCTAAGCATAAGAATTGCATCACCTAGTCATTGAACCCAGCCACATATTACAATACACAATGTATATAGGACCAAGGCAAGAAAGGAGAGTATATCACATAGATACTGGGTCCAGCAATATGTCACAATACCCTTGAGGGGAGGCTCCAGGCAACAGGGTAACATTACTTAAGTGAAGTGCCCAGAGAGATGTTTCAATGCCCTTGGTGGGTAGGATTTTGAAAAAGGAGAAGTTACAGAACCTAGAGGCCAGGCCTAGCTATGTGTCACATTCATCTCCAAGACAAAGCCCAGACATGAGAAATGTCACACCATGTAGGTACTGGGCAAAGTAATATGTCACATTCCTTATGTGAGCAGGCCCTAGGAAGAAGTAGAGAGTCACATAGTCTAGATGATGAGCCCAGAGGTATTTGACAATGAATCCTGTAGGTAGGGACCAGGCAAAAGTATCACTTCACCTGTGTGCTGTGCCCAGTTATAAGTCACACTTCCCTCTGTGGGCATGACCCAGGCAGGGATGATTGACATCATCCTGGTGCTAGGCTGAGAGATATGTCACAATCTCTCTTATGGGCAATGCTCAGGTAAGAGAGGAGAGTCGCATTAAATAGGTGATGGGCCCAGAAGTATGTCACAAGACCTGTGAACTTGATCCAGGCAGAAGATTCTACATCAACTTGGTGCTAAGCCCAGCAACACGTCACAATCCCTTCTGTGTAAACGGACCAGGCAGGAGAATAGAATCACATCACCTGGCTGATGAGTGCAGAGATCTGTCACAATGCCCCTTGTAGGCAGGGCCCAGGCAGAGGAGTTACAACGCCTGAGTAGTGGACCCAGCAATATACCACACTGTCCCATATGGGCAGTGCACAAGCAGGAGAGTCACAAAACCTGTGTGTGAGGCCAAGCTATATATCACAACGCTTCCTGTGGGCAGTGCCAAGGCAGAAGGGGAGACTCACATCACCTGGGTGCAAGGTCCAGCGCATGTCAAAATGCTCACTGTGGTCAGTGACAACGAAGGAGAATAGAGTTACACCCTCAAGGTGCGGGATCCAACAATATGTTGATATCCCCATCTGTGGTCTGGGTCCAAGCAAGAGCGTCAAGTCACTCAGGTGCTAGATACTGGGAGATTTCACGATGAAACCTGCAGAATGGTCCAGGAATGAGATTAACAATCCCACAACTGTCTTAGTTGTAGGCATGACATTCAACACCTGTGGTATTTTGGGTCTAAGCCCACGAGTAACCATCCCAACTCCAGACTGGATTTGTGCATAAGAGCCTCAATTCCTCTGCAGATTGTGTCACCTTAGTGAAGTCACAGCCTCACAGTTGTGCTGAATCTTGGTCTGAGAGTCACCAACCCATGAATATCCATATATGAGTCAATTTTTCCCACCTTTGACTGACTACGGATGTGAGATTCAGAACCTCAAGAGTGACCTGTGCTCATGTGAGAGGATGACAATATTTACTGTTGGCTGGATGTGCATATGAGTGCCACAATCTCACCTTTGTGCTTGTCCCAGTTAGCACTCTCTGTGTACTACCCAATGGTGCTATATAGTATGAATGAGAGTTGCAATTAACTGTGACACCTTCGTGCTGTTAGGGACCCATGATCGTACTTGTGGCATTAAGCCCGGGTATGAGAGTCAACGTCATTACAATTAACTATGTCATATTAGGAGAGTCCTCCCTTGCCTATAAGCTGGGTTTAGAACTGAGCCACCATTTCAACTCTGGTTGAATATTTATATGGGAACGCGGGCCTAGCACCGAGGTGATGTGAGTCTTTGGCCTAGACACTTCAAGCAGGAGGCAATGTGACATATCTCTGGGCCTATCAACTATTTGATGTGACCTGCTTTTTCACCCGACCTTTTCCCATAAAAGAGATGTGACATATGTCTAGACCCAGCACCTAGGTGATGTGGCTCTCCTTTATTGACTGAGCCCTGTGTATTTTGGGTATTCTGACTTCTCCCTGGACCTAACATCTGGAAGATAAGAAGATCCAGTATGGGCCCTGCCTAAAAAGTTTCTTGGGACATATTTCTATGTTAATCACCTTCCAGATGTGACTCTCCTCTCTTACCTGGGCTTTGCCCAAAAGAGAGATTATTGCGTACCTCTGCAGCAAGCACCTAAATGCAGTGACTCTTCTTTCCTGCCTGGGTCTTGCCCACGGGTGAAAGGTTGGCTTATCGCTGTGTCCAGCACACCAGTTATGTGATTATTCTGCCTGATCTCTACTCACAAGAGCCATTGTGACGTATCCCTGGGCCCAGAAACTATTTAATATGACTCTCCTCTATTACCTTAACTTTGTGCATAAGATAAATTGTGACGTATCTCTGGGTCCAGCACCTAGGTGATGAGACTCTCCTTTTCTGCATGGACTACGCCCACAGGAAGGAGGCTGATTTATTGCTGTGTTGACAGCTGATGTAATACCTCCGTTCTTGTCTTCTTAGTTTATAAGAATTTAAACAAGAGACGCACAGAAAAGAAGTACAGCATAATTTATTGGAAAAGAAAAAAATTTAAAAGTTAAGTGCAGAATACACGGTGAGAGAGATACTCCAGGGCGGGCTGCTCATAAGAGTGAGACAGCGTGGATTGTCGCTGGAGAAACCCCCTTATGGGAGTTTTACATTCTTATTAATAAGGAGGGGGGAAGAAGAGCTGCTAGTAAGCATGTTCTGAGTGGTCTTCTGTGTGCACATGCGCAGTAGCTGTACACGCTTGTTCATATGCTGAGTGTCTCATTAGCATCTTAGACCTCTAGCCAGAAGTGTATTTTTGTTTGTTTGCTTGAGGCAGAGTCTCGCTGTGTTGCCCAGGCTGGAGTGTGGTGGTGCAATCTCTGCTCACTGCAACCTCTGCCTCCCAAGTTCAAGCCATTCTTGTGCCTCGGCCCCCTGAGTAGTTGGGATTACAGGCATGCACCACCATACCCGGCTAATTTTTGTATTTTTCGTCGAGACGGGGTTTCACTATGTTGGCCAATCTAGTCTTGAGCTTCTGGCTTCAAGTGATCCATCCTCCTCAGCCTCCCAAAGTGCTGGGGGTACAGGTGTGAGCCAGCATGCCCAGCTGGGGTGGGGTATTTTTTGTTATTAAAATAAGCAAAAGTTAAGTTTGAGGACAGGTAAAATCAAAATGCACATGCTCTCTAGAACAGAAAGCCCTTAATGAGGATAGCTTTGCTTGAATGAGCCCAATTACAACGCGAATGCTAAGGCTTATTTTGTTGGCTGTATAGTTACCACAGTTTCAATGACGGGGTGGCCTGCCCCTCCACACTTGTGGGTGTTTCTCATTAGGTGGAACAAGAGACTGAGAAAAGAAAGAGAAACTGAGAAAAAGTATATATAGAGAGAAGTGGGCCCAGGAGACCGGCACTCAGCATACCGAGGACCCGCGCCGGCACTGGTCTCTGAGTTCCCGCAGTATTTATTGATCATTATCTCTACCATCTTGGAGAGGGGGATGTGGCAGGACAATAGGGTAATAGTGTCGAGAGGGTCAGCAGGAAAACATGTGAACATATGTCTCTGTGTCATAAACAAGGTTAGAAAAGGTGCTGTGCCTTGATGGGCACGTATACAAACATCTGGGTGCATTAAAGAGCAGTGTTGCGGCCAGTGTGTCTCAACTCCAGCCCTAAGGTTGTTTTCTCCTATCTCAGTAAATAGAACATACAATCGGGTTTTACACCAAGAAATTCCATTGCTCAAGGACGAGCAGGAGACAGATGCCTTCCTCTTATCTCAACTGCAAAGAGGTCTTCTTTTACTCATCCTCCTCAGCACAGACCCTTTACGAGTGTCGGGCTAGGGGACGGTCGGGTCTTTCCCTTCCCAGGAGGCCATATCTCAGACTGTCACATGGGGAGAAACCTTGGACAATACCTGGTTTTCCTAGACAGAAGTCCCTGTGACCTTCCGCAGTGTATTGTATCCCTGGGTACTTGAGATTAGGGAGTGGTGATGAATTTTAACAAGCATACTGCCTTCGAGCACTTTTTTAACAAAGCACATCCTGCATAGCCCTAAATCCATTAAAACTTGAGTCAACACAGCAGAAGTCTCTGTGAGCACAGGGTTCGTACTAGGGTTACAGATTAATAGCATCTCAACGCAGAATAATTTTTCTTAGTACAGAACAAAATGGAGTCTTTTATGTCTACTTCTTTCTACATAGACACAGTAACACTCTGATCTCTCTTTCTTTTCCCCATGTTTCTCTATCCCGAGATCATGGTCATTTTCTTGACTATCTATTCTGATCTATTCTGCCTCAATTTCCCCCGAAGAGATCTTAGGGTCATAATAATATTGGAGGTTGAGGGGCTAGGTCATTTTTTCTGCAGCTGTTTCCTGCTGAGTGGATGTTATTTCTGCCTAGCCTGGGCCATAAAGTTTCTTCCTGTGTGATCTAACCAGGTGTAAACCATGTCATTCGTGGAACCAGTGGCCAAGATGTTGGCAGCCAAAGGTTGAAAGCCTTGCAAAGCCATCATGCAAACATGGAGTTGCCGTAAGCAAGACAGCAGGAAATCAGTTAACATTTTAAACAAAATTGGAAAAAGAGTAAAAGCTGAAAGTATAGTAATGGCTGTTACTATTAAAGAGAGTAAGGCAGGTAATAGACGTTGCTTTCATGTTCCATTAAAATTCGTAGAGATTCAATTTTGTCTGCCTGGGTGATGATATTATTAATAATAATTTCTTGGACTAAACGGGATGATTGATCTCAAAAACAGCATTCTTCTTCTAGATATAAACATGTTCCTCTTTGCCCGGCTGGGAGAAGATCCCAGACTCTTTGGTTTTGTCGGACTACAGTGGCCATGGAGTCTAGACGTTGTTGAAGTCTGTTGAGGCCTCTGCTTTTTGTTGCGGACCCATTGAGGTTTTCTGAGATAGTTTCTACTGGATTCCCAAGGCTCCACCTTATGGTGACATTTATGCTGCGAAAGTATTTTGCATTAAAATGGTGAAAGCAACAAACGTTTTAAGTATTTTCTATTTTTTGCTAATAAGCAAAATTTTGTGCAGCTACGTTGGCAGCAGTCATTCGGTCCATTTATGGATGGTACAGTTGAACGGTGGTCAAAGTTAGAGCCTGGAAGCCTTCAGTAAATGCGCTGAAGTTGTCTGAGGGCCATCAGAGTTGTTGCTTATATTGGATTAGATCATTTATTGAGAGTGGAAAAAGCACTCTGATGGTCCTCTCTCCATTTGGGACTTTCTGTAAGGGGAGCAATTTCTCTGGCCCTGGATGGTGTGAAGTCCCACTGTGAGTAACAGCAGCTGGGCTGGTCTCTATTGTACTTGGCAAAGGCCGATAGAAAGGAGCATAAGGAGGAGGTGAAACAAGCTTAGATTCTACAGAAGACTCTGATAGTGTGGGGACGCTGGGGATTCTAAAGGAGGTGTGGGCCCCTGAGGGCCCCTGTCTGGAGCTGGTGTTGGGCTGTGTGGTCTGGGTTCCTTCGCCTTAATAAGAGATGATCTTCCAATGCTTCTGAGGGGCTTTCTGGCTTACCAGGCTGTAGCCCACAGGTGCTGCATAGAGCTGGGTTTGTTGTCAGTCCATAAAGGCTTGCACATAGGATACTTCAGACCATTTTCCGTGATTTCCACAGAAAACATCTAGCTGTAGGATGGAGTTAAAATTCACAGTCTCATTCTCCAGCCATGTTTTCTCAGCTAATCTGTAGGCAGGCTAAATAGTGTCACAAAAGAAGATAAGGTTTTCTTTTTTCTAAGTTCATTTAGCCAAAAGCTGTTCTAATTTTTAGATATACATCCCAGGGGTGTTTCAGTGACAGTAGAGGAAGCGGCTCCCACGGTGCCGAGAGATTCCTGCAATGGCAGAACTTTTACTGAAGTCCAGAAGGCTGTGGGCATCCTCATGAGCCAAGTGGAACCACCAAGGTGTCCAGCGCATCCCCTCGAAACCCCGTTAACGGAAGCTCTAGGAGGTCATAGGCATTTGCCATACACCGTCTTAGCTCTCACCAGCGGTGGACATCTCCAGCCCTACCAAGATGACCCACACTACTGGCTGGGGAGCAGATGTCTGACTGACAAGCCTTGCCCTAATTCACTGGTTTGCCATTTGTGATGTCCAATTATAACACCTGGAATGCTCAGATGCAATCCCTACGACCGGGAATCTACATGACTGTGCATCTTTTGTTCAGCAAAGAAAGCCTGTTGAAGAACAATTTCAAAGAGATGGGAAATGCATAAAGTCTGAAGTTACAGGGTTCTCTTAATGCGCCGTTCCAAACAAAAAAATTTTGTAAACAGAACACCTGACCAGAAAATACATTACAATAGCCACTAGGTGGAGATAGAGTATTGCTGAAGGGACAGCAAACAATAAGCTGAGTCTGAACTGTGGCCAGAAAGATGTGAAACTAAGCGGCAAAGTAGCCCAAATATGAAATATTGAGGGTAACCCATGTGGTTAGTGTATTTATCGATACCACAGAAGCAGCAGCCAAAAGGAGAGCGCACATATATTCTCCCTCTAAAGAATACAGGTGACTGAAAAACGTTTCCCCCAGAACTTTACTGAAACAGCGCTGGAACAAGCGCTAGTTAACCAGGTAGTCTGGAACTGCCATAGTATTCACTGTAAGTAAAGGGAAACTCAAATTAATGAAGCAGACAAACCTGGCCCCAGGTCATGGCACCAGAAATATTGATGGCTGATGTAATACCTTGGTTCTTATCTTCTTAGTTTAAAAGAATTTAAACAAGAAACATGCAGCAAAAGATGTACAGCATAATTTATTGCAAAAAAAGAGAATATTTTGAAAATTAAGTGCAGAATACATGGTACAGTCTGAGAGGGAGATTCCAGGGCAGCCTGCTCATAAAAGTGAGACAGCATTAATTATTGCTGGAGAAATCCTCTTTATGGGAGTTTTGCATGATTATTCATAAGAAGGTGGAAAGAAGTGTCACAGTAAGCATGTTCTGACTGGTCTTCTGGGTGAACAAGTGCAGTAGCTGTACACATCTGTGCATACATTGCATGTCTCATTAGCATCTTAAATCTCCACCCAGGAATGTGTTTTTTACTATTAAAATAAACAAAGGGTCAGCTTGAAGACAGATAAAATCAAAATGCAAATGTTTTCTAGAAGTAAAAGTCCCTACTGAAGATAGAGGGTTTCAAATGACCCCAAGTGCTCCACATCTTAAAAGTCGCTCCCACAAAGCTGGAACACTATCTGTTCCTGAGGCATCAGGTCCCATTTGTGGCTCTGAGCCACTGGCAAGCCAGGCCTGACTTGAGATGAGACTATTGATTTCAAGCGTAAAATGCCTAAATAGTCAGCAGCTTCAGGTTGCATTTTGGAGCTCGTCCACTTAAATGGGTTGATGAAAATGGCTCACAAGACTCACGCCTCGGAAATGGGATTTTCTCCTTTGCTCTTAGCGGATTTTGTGCAACTCAGTAATTAACCTTTCTGATGCCTAGACTTTCAAATTCGTGAAAAAGGCGACTTGCCCTGCCTCTTCCTCCAGTGACGCGCACTTTCCCTGAGCCCGGTGCATGCTAGGATTGTAGTGCTGCAGCCCTGTGACCAAAGGGCTGGAAGCATTTATGAGACTGCAACTCCCAGCAAGACCAGCGAGACATGCGGAGCCTCGTCCCTTCCTCCACTGATTAGCGCAGGCTCCCTGAGCCTGGTGCATGCTGGGATTGCAGTGCCGCAGCCCTGTGACCAAAGAGCTTTGTTATAGTTATCTGGGAAGTATTCAACAAACTACTTTACTTAATTATTACTGGAAGCCAGAATCTCAGTTGCGTTCACTTTTTGGATTTTATGTAAGTGAAATTTTATAATATGTATACTTTTACATCTACTTTCTTCTATGCAACGTTTTAGTTATGGTATTAATTCATGATATTGCAGATATCTGTAGTTTATTTAATTTTTTTTTTTACTTTGTGGTAAAGTATACATAAAATTAACCATTTTAGCTATTGTAAGTGTGCAGCTCAGAAAAATTAACTACATTCACATTGTTTTGCAACTATCCTTCCCATTCATAGGGACCTTCTTTCAACTTGCAGAAACAAAACTCTATACCCATTAAGTAAGCTCCTTATTACTCCCCCTCAGGCTCCTAGGAACCACTCTTCTACTTGGGTTTCTAGAATTTCATTATTCTAAGTATCTCATGATTGGAATGATTCAGTATTTGTCCTTTTATAACTGGCTCATGTCACTGCACAATGTCCTAAAAGTTCATGCATGATATACCATGTGTCAGAATTTCCTTATTTTACATAGCTGAATAATATCCCACACTGTATATATAAATCACATTTTATCTATTTATTCATTGATGGTAATTCAAACAACACTTGAGTAATTCAAACAGCTTCTTGGTGATGTGAATAATGCTGCTATGAACCTAGGTGAACGTGTATTATTTTCTGTCTTTGCTTTCCTATCTTTTGCTGCATACCCAGATGTGAAATTGCTGGATCTTATGGTGAGATTATGTATAAATTTTTTAGTTATTATGTTGTTATTTTATAGCAGCTGCAGCATTTTACATTTCCACCAACAGTGTACAAGGGTTCTAATTGCACCACGTCCTCACCAACACTTGTGATTTTCTGTTTTGTTTTCTTTCTTTTGGAAGTAGCTGTGCTGATGGGTATTAAGTGATATGTCATTTGGGGTTAGATTTGCATTTCACTAATGATGAATTTTGTTGAGCATCTTTTCATGTGCTTATTAGCCACTTTACATAATCTTTAGAGAAATGTCTGCTTAAGATTTTGCCAATATTTTAAACAGGTAGTTTCTTTTATTGTTGCTGAATTGTTCTTTGCAAATTCTGGATAGAGTCCGATTCATCTATTTTTCTTTTGTTTATTGTGTTTTGGGTGTCCTGTTAAAAAAAAAAAAAAAAAAAACACTGCCAGATACAGTGTATGACATATTTCCCCTATATTTTGTTCTAAGAATTTTGTAGTTTTAGCTCTTACATTTAGGTATTTGATCCAGTTAGTTAATTTTTTCTTATGGTATAAATGAAGGGCCCAGGTTCATTCTTTTACATGTGGGTACCCAATTTCCCCTTCACCGTTCTGCCTCCGACCGTCGATCCTGTGTGGGTTTACTTAGAGATGCTTTGGCTCTGAGAAAGGAGGCGAGTGGACGCGGGGGGCAATACAGCCCTGACAACATCTTGACTTAAGCCCAGTAAGACACGTGAGCAACAGGCCCCCTTGCAGAGGGCAAAGCAACGTGGAATCCGAAACCACGCTTCAGTCGGCCTGAGTGTGACTCCTGTGTGGAGGGGAGTATCCGCCTCGCGCTCCGTTGCAGGCTCAATGTGGGGCTATCTCATCTGTGAACCATGTGGTTGAAAAATGGACAACCACCCGAGTCTCAGCTCATTGCTCTCTGGGCAATTCGCTCATTCCTTGGGAGACGAAATTCGTCTGAATCGCTCCTGGATGAAGTAACCCAGGCTGGTGATCCGGAGGGCTGGTGAGCGCCTCGCAGGCCAACGGGGCTGTGGGCCGAGCACTTAGCCCGCACTGGGCACCCAACATTTTCCCAGAGTGCGAGGCCTTGCTGGTCCTGGAGGTAGAAGACAGCTTTTCTCTCTGCCTTCCTCTCTCTGTGCCTTGATCCCTCCCTTCCTCCCTCCCTCCTCCTTCCCTCTCTCCCTCCCTCTATCCCTCCATCCCTTCCAAGGTCGCTCCGTCCATCCGTTCTTTCCTCCCTCCATCGCTCCCATTCTCTCTGTCTCCCTTCTTCTCCTCCTCTCTGCCTGAGTTCCCTCCCACGTAGAAAGGGCAGCAACCTGGTTTGCGCAGGGTCTCGGGTCTGCATTTAGCTGTCAGGCGCTCCACGGTGATGCCAAAGAAGCTGACGGGGCACGGGTAGGTGAGTGACGGTGCGGGGGGAGGCAGAGGTGGCGAGACGCGGAAAGAAGAGCAGGCTGGCGGCTGCCCAGACCAGTGATTCCTGAAATGGAGGTCTCCGCCCGCCCCACTGAAGAACGCGGGTGGGTGGGGGGAAAAGGGATGAGAGCTCCGCCTGGGCTGGTTAGAAAACTTAGGCTGCTGCCTGCAAACCCGCGCATGAGCAGTAGACAGTCCACCTCCCTGTACCTGGATGGGCTCTGGGATCCTGGGATGCTCAGAAATGAATGACAGCCCTCCTCTGAGTGGAGTCTCTCACGGGACCTGGAATTCAGGGATGCTAGGCAGATCAGCTGGAAGGGAAGACACGTCTCTCTATACCGAGTCAGAGGTTCACCACGAAAGAGAGGCCGCCGCCCTGCCCCCATCCCGCCCCAACCCCGCATCCTAAAGTTCCTCCAGCAGAGCCCGGTGTTCTTCCTGGCTGAGGAGTGGTTCCAGCGGAGCGGGCTCTTCCACGTCCTTCAGCTCCCCTAGTGGCGCTGGATCTAGGAAAGGTTGTGCCTTTTGCTGAAACTCTGGGATAGACAGGAGCTCATCTAACAGGCTGGGGGTGAGTGTAGACGAGCGCCCCGGCTCCTGGAGTGGTTGGGAGGCGCCTGGATGGCTTGCATCTGTGCTTGATGCGGAGGCCTCCGGGGTCGCGAGCTTCAGAAGTGGAGGTGCCCAGTCTTCGGTTTCCCATACCGCCCTGGCGACCTAGGGCTCCAGCCCCACCCCAGAATACGGTGGGTTGTGGGTGGTGCAAGCACACCTTGGCCCTGTGACTCAACTTGAGGGGGCCCAAGCTGTCCCACTGAGCATGGGCCTAACAGGCTGCCATGCTGCGGGTCCTAGTCCTCCTGGCATTTGTTGGGGTGCAGAGGCCACCAGGGAGTCTGAGGGTGGGAGAACCCCAGTTCCAGAAGAGCCAGAGCTGCAAACAAAAAGTCCCGCGTGCTGGGGTAGGTTGGGAGATTCCTTCTGCCTGTGCAGCCTGGCTGGGCCAGGGCCAGGCTGGGCCAGGCCTTGCTGCCTGGCTGACGAAAGCCCCTTCTGTGAGAGCCCCAGGGGAGAAGAGCGTGTGGGGTGCGGGAAGCCCCATTCCCCACCCCCCAGTGTGGGTGAACTCGATTGAGGAGGGAGGAGGGTGACACCCACCGGGGGTGTTAATTAGTAACCACCGTGGCCTCAAAGAGCTCAAATGAAGGGAAGAATTGCACGTCTCTCACTTGAAGTCCACAGCTAGAAATGATTAAGCTTAGTGAAGATGTAAAATTTTCATCGCTAGAGAGACGTCAACACTTGGCTTCAAAACTTCAAAGGATGGGCTGACTCTCTTTGAGGACCACTGCAATTGGTGAATTTAAGTTACAGCCAATGCTCATTGACCACTCTGAAAATCTCAGGGCCCTTAAGAATTATGCAAAATCTATTCTTTCTGTGCTCTAGAAATGGAACATCAGTCTGAGTGACAACACATCTATTAACAGCATGGTTTACTGAATATTTTAATCCCACTATTGAGACCTACTGCTCAGGAAAAAAAAAAAATTCCTTTAAAGAGATTTCTGCTTGGCAAGATGCAGTGGCTCACACCTGTAATCCCCGCACTTTGGGAGGCCAAGGTGGGTGGATCACCTGAGGTCAGGAGTTGAAGACCAGCCTGTCCAAAATGATGAAACCCTGTCTCTACTAAAAATACAAAAACATTACCACCCGGCATGGTGGTGGTACCTGTAATTTCAGCTACTTGGGAGGCTGAGGCAGAAGAATGGCTTGAACCCTGGAGGCAGAGGTTGCAGTGAGCTGAGACCATGCCACTGCCCTCCAGCCTGGGCAACAAGAGCGAAACTACGTAAAAGAAAAAAAAAAAAAGGAAAGAAAAGAAAAAAGGAAGAAAGATTGCTGCTTATTGACAATTCACCTAGCTACCCAGAAGCTTAGATGGAGATGTACTTGGAAATTAATGTTATTTTCATGGCTGCTAATACAATATCTATCCTTCAGCCTGTGGATCAAGGAGTGGTTTTGACTTTCAAGTGTTTTTATTAAATAATAAATACATTTTGTAAAGTTATAGCTGTCATAGATAGTGATTTCTTTGATGAATCTGGATAAACTGAGTTGAAAACCTTTTGGAAAGGATTCACCATAAATCCTTTCATGATATTTCAACCTCCTCCCATGAATCACAAATGTCCTTAATAGCAATCCTTAAATGCCATTAAGGACATTTGTGATTGATGGGAGGAGGTTGAAATATCAACATTAACAGGAGTTTGGAAGAAGTTGATTCCAGGCCTCATGGATGACTTTTAGGGCTCAGGATGTCAGTGGAGGAAGTCCCTACAGATGTGGTAGAAATCGCAAGACAACTAGAATTAAAATTAGGGCCTTAAGATGAGATTAAATTGCTGTAAACTCATGATGAAACTTGAACAAATGGGGAGTTGCTTCTTATGGATGAGCAAAGGAAATATTTTCTTGAGATGGAATCTTCTGCAGGTGGAGATGCTATGAACATTGTTGAAATAACAACAAAGGATTTAGAATATTCCATAAACCTAGTTGATAAAGCAGCAGCAGGTTTGAGAGGGTTTACTCCAATTTTGAAGGAAGTTCTACTGTGATAAAATGCTATCAAACAGCATCACATGCTACAGGGAAATCTTTTGTGAAAGGAACAAACTTCATTGTTTTAAGAAATTGACACAGACACCCAATCTTCAGCAGCTCCCAGGCTGAGTCAGCAGCCATCAATATAGAGGCAAGACCCTCACCAGCAAAAAGCTGATGACTTGGTGAGGCTCAGATACTCATTAGTATTTCTCAGCAGTGAGGTATTTTAAGGTATGTACATAGATTTTTAGACATAATGTGACTACTAATTAATTAATTAATTATTAAATACTCATTAGACTACAACATAGTTTAAGCATAGCTTTTAAAAGTCCTGGGAAACAAAATGTTTATGCGACTAACTTGATTGTAACGTTTGCCTTATTGTGGTTGTCTGGAACCAAACCCACACTGTCTCTGAGTATGCTTGTAGGTTTTTGGTTGTTCTTTGTTTTGAGATGGGATTTCGCTCTGTCGCCCAGGCCAGAGTGCAGTGGCATGATCATAGCTCACTGCAGCCTCAAACTGCTGGGTCAAGTGATTTTTCTACCACAGCCTCCTGAGTAACTGGGACTACAGGCATGGAGCACTATGCCTGGCTTTTTTTTTTTTTTTTTTTTTTTGAGACGGAGTCTCAATCTGTCACCCAGGCTGGAGTGCAGTGGCTCTATCTGGGCTCACTGCAAGCTCCGCCTCCCAGGTTCACACCATTCTCCTGCCTCAGCCTCCGGAGTAGCTGGGACTGCAGGCGCCCACCACCAGGCCCGACTAATTTTTTTGTATTTTTCAGTATAGACGGGGTTTCACCGTGTTAGCCAGGATGGTCTCAATCTCCTGACCATGTGATCTGCCTGCCTCGGCCTCCCAAAGTGCTGGGATTACAGCTGTGAGCCACCGCGCCCAGCTGGCTATTTTTTAAATACTTTTGTTTGTAGAGGTGGGGTCTCAGTATGTTGCCAAGCTGGTCTTGAACTCTGGGGCTCAAGGAATCCAGCCACTTCAGCCTCCCAAAGTGCAGCCATTACAGGCTTGAGCCACTGCACCCAGCTTGTCTGTAGTTTTTAAAACAAAAACGGCCAGGTGTGGGGCTCACACCTGTAATCCCAGCACTTTGGGAGGCCAAGGCAGGTGGATAACGAGGTCAGGAGTTCGAGAGCAGCCTGGCCAAGATGGTGAACCCGGTCTCTACTAAAAATACAAAAATTAGCCGGGCATGGTGGTGGGCACCTGTAGTCCAGCTACTCGGAGGTTGAGGCAGGAGAATACTTGAACCCAGGAGGCAGAGGTTGCAGTGAGCCGAGATCATTCCACTGCACTCCAGCCTGGTGACAGAGCAGGACTCGTCAAATAAAACAAAAAAAATTAAAAGATTAAAAGTTAAGATAGATTTTTACAAATATACATATCTACCATTACAGTATCATACAGAATGATTTTACTGCCGTGAAGATTCTCTGTGCTCTGTGTATCCATCTCTTCCTTCCCTTTGGTCTGTGGCAACCACTGATCTTTCTACTGTTCCATAGTTTCACCATTTCCAGAACGTCATATAATTGGAATTGAACAGTACGTGGACTTTGCTGATTGGCTTCTTCTTTTAGCAATATGCATTTAAGTTTCCTCCATGTATTTTTTTGTGGCTTGATAGATCATCTCTTGCTAGCAGTGAATAATATCCCATTGCCATTATACTTTTGTCAAGACTCAGAATGTATAAACGTGAAGAGTAAACGTGAATGTGCACTGTAAGCTTTGAGTGATAATGAAGGTCAAGGTAGGTTCCTGGTTGTCACAGGTGTGCTCCTGTGAGCAGGAAGCTGTAGTGGGGGGCTGGTGTGTGGAGAAAGGGACATATGAGAAGCCAGTACTCTGTGCTCCGTTTAGTTGTGAATCTGCACTTCTCTAAATAAAATTAGTTAAAATTAAAAGCAAAAAATTAGAGAAATTAAAGGATTACAATGTGTCATATGGCTTTCAAATCACAAGACAGAAAAAGACATAATAAACGAAAGTATAGAAAAACCACAAGGATAGGAATAAAAACATCAGTGATAGAAGGCAGAAGACAGAAACGTGCAGCCAAACACAGTATTTTAATCATTATTTATATTCATTTATACTAATTTATATTGATTTAACATATTAATTTTGACTAAATGGCATTTAAGGAGTTTGAGTAATTTGCGTGTCACATTCTGGATGAGAGGACTCAACAATATTAACTCTTTAGTTTGCCGTAAATCATTTAAAAGTAGGCTCAAATTCCAATCAAAATTCCAAGAAAAAATTTTTGAACAAGAAAATGTGATTTTAAATTCGTCTATTGAACACACACATGAGAGCCAATATTATAAAATTTACTATAAGATATTTTAAGATTATTACTATTCAAAGTAAACAAATTTGAAATGGCACAAAAATAAACACATTAATGAAAGAGAATTAAAAAACAC
>NW_022097258.1:0-54774 GCF_006542625.1 Nomascus leucogenys
ATGTTAGTTGAATGCACAGAACAGAAAGAAATTTCACAAAATGCTTCTGTGTAGTTTTTATTTGAATATATCCCTTTTTCCACTATAGGCCCCTTAGCGTTCAGAATGTCCACTTGCAGTTTTTACAAATAGAGTGTTTCAGAACTGCTCAATCAAAAGTGAGCTTCAACTCTGGTAGTTGAATTCACAGAACAGAAAGAAGATTCACAGAATACTTCTGTGTAGTTTTTATTTGAAGATATACATTTTTCCTCTATAGGCCCCTTAGCATTCAGAATGTGCACTTGGAGTATCTATAGAAAGAGTGATTCAGAACTGCTCAATCAAAAGTATGCTTCAACTCTTTTAGTTGAATGCACAGAACAGAAAGTAGTTTCACAGAATGCTTGTGTAGTTTTTATTTGAAGATAACCCTTTTTCCACTATTGGCCCCTTTGCGCTTTGAATGTCCACTTGCAGTTCTACAGAAAGAGTGTTGCAGAACTGCTCAATGAAAAGTAATCTTCAACTCTGTTAGTTGAATGCACAGAACAGAAAGAGGTTTCACAGAATGCTTCTGTGTAGTTTTTATTTGGAGATATTACTTTTTCCACTCTAGGCCCCTTAGCGCTCCGAATGTCCACTTGCAGTTTCTACAGAAAGGGTGTTTCAGAACTGCTCAATCAAAAGTAAGCTTAAACTCTGTTAGCTGAATTCACAGAACAGAAAGAAATTTCACAAAATGGTTCTGTGTAGATTTTATTTGAAGATATCCCATTTTCCACAATAGGCCCCTTAGTGTTCAGAATATCCACTGGCAGTTTACACAGAAAGAGTGTTTCAGAACTGCTCAAATCAAAAGTAAGCTTCAACTCTGTTAGTTGAATGCACAGAACAGAAAGAGGTTTCAAAGAATGCTTCAGTGTAGTTTTTATTTGAAGATATCCCTTTTTACACTGCAGGCCCTTTAGCGCTCGAAATGTCAACTTGCAGTTTCTACAGAAAGAGTATTTCAGAACTGCTCTATCAAAAGTTAGCTTCAAGTCTGTTAGTTGAATGCACAGAACAGAAAGAAGTTTCACAGAATGCTTCTGTGTAGTTTTTATTTGTAGATATTCCTTTTTCCACTATAGGCCCCTCAGCGCTCTGATTTTCCAATTCCACTTTCCACAGAAAGAGTGTTTCAGAACTACTCAATCAAAAGTAATCTTCAACTCTGTTAGTTGAATGCACAAAACAGAAAGAAGTTTCACAAAATTCCTCTGTGTAGTTTTTATTTGAAGATATCCCTTATTCCACTGTAGGCCTTAGTGCTCTCGATATGTCTACTTTGAGTTTCTACAGAAAGAGTGTTTCAGAACTGTGCAATGAAAAGTATGCTTCAATTCGGTGAGTGGAATGGACAGAACAGCAAGAAGTTTCACAGAATGCTTCAGTGTAGATTTAATTTGAAGATGTTCCTTTTTCCACTCTTGGCCCCGTAGCGCTCAGAATGTCCACTTGCAGTTACTAAAGAAAGAGTGTTTCAGAACTGCTCAATCAAAAGTAAGCTTCAAATCTGTTAGTTGAATGCACAGAACAGAAAGAAGTTTCACAAAATGTTTCTGTGTAGTTTATATTTGAAGATATTCCTTTTTCCACTATAGGCCCCTCAGCGCTCTCAATGTCCACTTCCACTTTCTACAGAAAGAGTGTTTCAGAACTGCTCAATCAAAAGTGAGATTCAACTCTGTTACTTCAATGCACAGAACAGAAAGAAGATTCACAGAATACTTCTGTGTAGTTTTTATTTGAAGATATACCTTTTCCTCTATAGGCCCCTTGGCGTTCAGAATGTGCACTTGGAGTATCTATAGAAAGAGTGATTCAGAACTGCTGAATCAAAAGTAAGCTTCAACTCTGTTAGTTGAATGCACAGAACAGAAAGAAGTTTCACAGAATGCTTCTCTGTAGTTTTTATTTGAAGAAAACACTTTTTCCACTATTGGCCCCTTTGCGCTTTGAATGCCCACTTGGGGTTACTACAGAAAGAGTGTTTCAGAACTACTCAATGAAAAGTAAGATTCAACTCTGTTAGTTGAATGCACAGAACAGAAAGAAATTTCAGAAAATGCTTCTGTGTAGTTTTTATTTGAAGATATTCCTTTTTCCACTATAGGCCCCTTAGCGTTCAGAATGTCCACTTCCAGTTTCTGCATAAAGAGTGTTTCAGAACTGCTCAATCAAAAGTAAGCTTCAACTCTGTTAGTTGAATGCACAGAACAGAAAGAAGATTCACAGAATGCTTCTGTGTAGTTTTTATTTGAAGATATCCCTTATTCCACTATAGGCCTTATTGCGCTCAATATGTCTACTTTGAGTTTCTACAGAAGGAGTGTTTCAGAACTGCGCAATGAAAAGTATGCTTCAATTCGGTGAGTGGAATGGACAGAACAGCCAGAAGTTTCACAGAATGCTTCAGTGTAGGTTTAATTTGAAGATGTTCCTTTTTCCACTCATGGCCCCATAGCACTCAGAATGTCCACTTGCAGTTTCTAAAGAAAGAGTGTTTCAGAACTGCTCAATCAAAAGTAAGCTTCAACACTGTTAGTTCAATGCACAGAACAGAAAGAAGTTTCACAAAATGCTTCTGTGTAGTTTTTATTTGAAGATATTCCTTTTTCCACTATAGGCCCCTCAGCACTCTCAATGTCCACTTCCACTTTCTACAGAAAGAGTGTTTCAGAACTACTCAATCAAAAGTAAGCTTCAACTCTGTTAGTTGAATGCACAGAAGAGAAAGTAGTTTCACAAATTGCTTCTGTGTAGTTTTTATTTGAAGACGTTACTTTTTCCTCTGTACGCCACTTAGCATTCAGAATGTCCACTTGAAGTTTCTACAGAAAGAGGGTTTCAGAACTGCTCAATCAAAAGTAAGCTTCAACTCGGTTAGCTGAATGCAGAGAACAGAAAGAAGTTTCACAAAATGCTTCTGTGTAGATTTTATTTGAAGATATCCCTTTTTCCACAATAGGCCCCTTAGCTTTCAGAATGTCCACTTGCAGTTTCTACAGAAAGAGTGTTTCAGAACTGCTCAATCAAAAGTAAGCTTCAACTCTGTTAGTTGAATGCACAGAACAGAAAGAAGATTCACAGAATGCTTCTTTGTAGTTTTTATTTGAAGATATCCCTTATTCCACTATAGGCCTTATTGCGCTCGATATGTCTACTTTGAGGTTCTACAGAAAGAGTGTTTCAGAACTGTGCAATGAAAAGTAAGCTTCAATTCAGTGAGTGGAATGGACAGAACAGCAAGAAGTTTCACAGAATTCTTCAGTGTAGATTTAATTTGAAGATGTTCCTTTTTCCACTCTTGGCCCCATAGCGCTCAGAATGTCCACTTGCAGTTTCTAAAGAAAGAGTGTTTCAGAACTGCTCAATCAAAAGTAAGCTTCAACTCAGTTGAATGCACAGAGCAGAAAGAAGTTTCACAAAATGCTTCTGTGTAGTTTTTATTTGAAGATATTCCTTTTTCCACTATAGGCCCCTCAGCGCTCTCAATGTCCACTTCCACTTTCTACAGAAAGAGTGTTTCAGAACTACTCAATCAAAAGTAAGCTTCAACTCTGTTAGTTGAATGCACAGAAGAGAAAGAAGTTTCACAAAATGCTTCTGTGTAGTTTTTATTTGAAGATATCCCTTTTTCCACTATAGGCCCCTTAGCGTTCAGAATGTCCACTTGCAGTTTCTACAAAAAGAGTGTTTCAGAACTGCTCAATCAAAAGTGAGCTTCAAGTCTGTTAGTTGAATTCACAGAACAGAAAGTAGATTCACAGAATACTTCTGTGTAGTTTTTATTTGAAGATATAACTTTTTCCTCTATAGGCCCCTTAGCTTTCAGAATGTGCACTTTTAGTATCTATAGAAAGAGTGATTCAGAACTCCTCAATCAAAAGTATGCTTCAACTCTGTTAGTTGAATGCACAGAACAGAAAGAAGTTTCACAGAATGCTTCTGTGTAGTTTTTATTTGAAGATAACCCATTTTCCACTATTGGCCCCTTTGCGCTTTGAATGTCCACTTGCAGTTTCTACAGAAAGAGTGTTGCAGAACTGCTCAATGAAAAGTAAACTTCAACTCTGTTATTTGAATGCACAGAAAAGAAAGAAGATTCACAGAATGCTTCTGTGTAGTTTTTATTCGGAGATATTTCTTTTTCAACTCTTGGCCCCTTAGCACTCCGAATGTCCACTTGCAGTTTCTACAGAAAGGGTGTTTCAGAACTGCTCAATCAAAAGTAAGATTAAACTCCGTTAGCTGAATTCACAGAACAGAAAGAAGTTTTACAAAATGCTTCTGTGTACATTTTATTTGAAGATATTCCTTTTTCCACTATAGGCCGCTTAGCGGTCAAAATCTCCACTTGCAGTTTCTACAGAAAGAGTGTTTCAGAACTGCTCAATCAAAAGTATGCTTCAACTCTGTTAGTAGAATGCACAGAACAGAAAGAAGTTTGACAAAATGCTTCTGTGTAGTTTTTATTTAAAGTTATCCCTTTTTCCACTATAGGACCCTTAGCGTTCAGAATGTCCTCTTGCAGTGTCTACAGAAAGAGTGTTTGAGAACTGCTCAATCAAATGTAAGCTTCAACTCTGTTAGTTGAATGCACAGAACAGAAAGAAGTTTCACAAAATTCTTCTGTGTAGTTTTTATTTGAAGATATGCCTTTTTCCACTATAGGCCCCTTAGCGTTCAGTGTGTCCTCTTACAGTTTCTAAAGAAAGAGTTTTTCAGAACTGCTCAATCAAAAGTAAGCTTCAACTCTGTTAGTTGAATGCACAGAACAGAAAGAAGTTTCACAGAATTCTTCTGTGTAGTTTTTCTTTGAAGATAGGTGTTTTTCCTCGAAATGCCCCTAAGCGTTCAGAATGTCCACTTGCAGTTTCTACAAAAAGAGTGTTTCAGAACTGCTCAATCAAAAGTGAGTTTCAACTCTGTTACTTGAATGCACAGAACAGAAAGAAGATTCACAGAATACTTCTGTGTAGTTTTTATTTGAAGATATTCCTTTTCCTCTATAGGCCACTTAGCGTTCAGAATGTGCACTTGGAGTATCTATAGAAAGAGTGATTCAGAACTGCTCAATCAAAAGTAAGCTTCAACTCTGTTAGTTGAATGCACAGAACAGAAAGAAGTTTCACAGAATGCTTCTGTGTAGTTTTTATTTGAAGATATCCCTTTTTCCACTGTAGGCCTTTTAGCGCTCGAAATGTCAATATGCAGTTTCTAAAGAAAGAGTGTTTCAGAATTGCGCAATGAAAAGTAAGCTTCAATTCGATGAGTTGAACGGACAGAACAGCAAGAAGTTTCACAGAATGATTCTGTGTAGTATTTATTTGAAGATATTCCTTTTTCCACTATAGGCCCCTTAGCGCTCAGAATGTCCACTTGCAGTTTCTACAGAAAGAGTGTTTCAGATCTGCTCAATCAAAAGTAAGTTTCAACTCTGTTAGTTAAAGGCACAGAACAGAAAGAAGTTTCACAAAATGCTTCTGTGTAGTTTTTATTTGGAGATTTCCCTTTTTCCTTTATAGGTCCCTCAGCGTTCAGAATGTGCACTTGGGTTTCTATAGAAAGAGTGTTTCAGAACTGCTCTATCAAAAGTGAGCTTCAACTCTGTTAGTTGAATGCACAGAACAGAAAGAAGTTTCACAGAATGCTTCTGTGTAGTTTTTATTTGAAGATATTCCTTTTTCCACTATATGCCTTTTAGCGATCAGAGTGTCCACTTGCAGTTTCTACATAAAGAGTGTTTCAGAACTGCTCAATCAAAACTAACCTTCAACACTGTTAGTTGAATGCACAGAACAGAAAGAAGTTTTGCAGAATGCTTCTGTGTAGTTTTTATTTGAAGATATTACTTTTTCCTCTATAGGCCTTTTAGCGATCAGAGTGTCCACTTGCAGTTTCTACACAAAGAGTGTTTCAGAACTGCTCAATCAAAACTAACCTTCAACACTGTTAGTTGAATGCACAGAACAGAAAGAAGTTTCGCAGAATGCTTCTGTGTAGTTTTTATTCGGAGATATTTCTTTTTCCACTGTAGGCCCCTTAGCGCTTCGAATGTCCATTGCAGTTTCTACAGAAAGGGTGTTTCAGAACTGCTCAATGAAAAGTAAGCTTCAACTCGTTAGTTGAATGCACAGAACAGTAAGAAGTTTCACAAAATGCTTCTGTGTAGATTTTATTTGAAGATATCACTTTTTCCACAATAGGCCCCTTAGCTTTCAGATTGTCCACCTGCAGTTTCTACACAAAGAGTGTTTCAGAACTGCTCAATCAAAAGTAAGCTTCAACTCTGTTATTTGAATGCACAGAACAGAAATAAGTTTCACAGAATCCTTCTGTGTAGTTTTTATTTGAAGATATTCCTTTTTCCACTGTAGGCCTTTTAGCGCTCGAAATGTCAATATGCAGTTTCTAAAGAAAGAGTGTTTCAGAATTGCGCAAAGAAAAGTAAGCTTCAATTCGATGAGTTGAACGGACAGAACAGCAAGAAGTTTCACAGAATGCTTCTGTGTAGTTTTTATTTGAAGACATTCCTTTTTTCACTATAGGCCCCTCAGCGCTCTGAATGTCCACTTCCACTTTCTACAGAAAGAGTGTTTCAGAACTACTCAATCAAAAGTAATCTTCAACTCTTTTAGTTGAATGCACAAATCAGAAAGAAGTTTCACAAAATGCTTCTGTGTAGTTTTTATTTGCAGATATCCCTTTTTCCACAATAGGCCCCTTAGCGTTCAGAAAGTCCACTTACAGTTTGTACAGAAAGAGTGTTTCAGAACTGCTCAGTCAAAAGTAAGCATCAACACTGTTAGTTGAATGCACAGAACAGAAAGAAGATTCACAGAATGCTTCTGTGTAGTTTTTATTTGAAGATAACCTTTTTCCAATATTGGCCCCTTAGCGCTTCGAATGTCCACTTGCAGTTTCAATAGAAAGAGAGTTGCAGAACTGCTCATTCAAAAGAAAGCTTCAACTGTGTTAGTTGAATGCACAGAACAGAAAGAAGTTTCACAGAATACTTCTGTGTAGTTTTTATTTGAAGATATCCCTTTTTCCACTGTAGGCCTTTTAGCGCTCGAAATGTCAATATGCAGTTTCTAAAGAAAGAGTGTTTCAGGATTGCGCAATGAAAAGTAAGCTTCAAATCGATGAGTTGAACGGACAGAACAGCAAGAAGTTTCACAGAATGCTTCTGTGTAGTATTTGTTTGAAGATATTCCTTTTTCCACTATAGGCCCCTTAGCGCTCAGAATGTCTACTTGCAGTTTCTACAGAAAGGGTGTTTCAGAACTGCTCAATCAAATGTAAGCTTCAACTCTGTTAGTTGAAGGCACAGAACAGAAAGAAGTTTCAAAAAATGCTTCTGTGTAGTTTTTATATGGAGATTTCCCTTTCTCCATTATAGGTCCCTCAGCGTTCAGAATGTGCACTTGCAGTTTCAATAGAAAGAGTGTTTCAGAACTGCTCTATCAAAAGTAAGCTTCAACTCTGTTAGTTGAATGCACAGAACAGCAAGAAGTTTCACAGAATGCTTCTGTGTAGTTTTTATTTGAAGATAATACTTATTCCACTATAGGCCTTTTAGCGATCAGAGTGTCCACTTGCAGTTTCTACACAAAGAGTGTTTCAGAACTGCTCAATCAAAACTAACCTTCAACACTGTTAGTTGAATGCACAGAACAGAAAGAAGTTTCGCAGAATGATTCTGTGTAGTTTTTATTCGGAGATATTTCTTTTTCCACTGTAGGCCCCTTAGTGCTTCGAATGTCCACTTGCAGTTTCTATAGAAAGGGTGTTTCAGAACTGCTCAATCAAAAGATAGCTTCAACTCTGTTAGTTGAATGCACAGAACAGTAAGAAGTTTCACAAAATGCTTCTGTGTAGATTTTATTTGAAGATATCCCTTTTTCCACTATAGGCCCCTTAGCTTTCAGATTGTCCACCAGCAGTTTCTACAGAAAGAGTGTTTCAGAACTGCTCAATCGAAAGTAAGCTTCAACTCTGTTATTTGAATGCACAGAAAAGAAATAAGTTTCACAGAATCCTTCTGTGTAGTTTTTATTTGAAGATATTCCTTTTTCCACTATAGGCCCTTAAGCGCTCTGAATATCCACATCCACTTTCTACAGAAAGAGTGTTTCAGAACTACTCAATCAAAAGTAAGCTTCAACTCTGTTAGTTGAATGCACAGAACAGAAAGAAGTTTCAGAAAATGCTTCTGTGTAGTTTTTATTTGAAGATATTCCTTTTTCCACTATAGGCCCCTCGGCGTTCAGAATTTCCGCTTGCAGTTTCTACAGAAAGAGTGTTTCAGAACTGCTCAATCAAAAGTAAGCTTCAACTCTGTTAGTTGAATGCATAGAACAGAAAGAAGATTCACAGAATGCTTCTGTGTAGTTTTTATTTGAAGATATCCCTTATTCCACTGTAAGCTTTATAGCGCTCGATATGTCTACTTGGAGTTTCTACAGAAAGAGTGTTTCAGAACTGCGCAATGAAAAGTAATCTTCAATTCGGTGAGTTGAATGGACAGAACAGCAAGAAGTTTCACAGGTTGCTTCTGTGTAGTTTTTATTTGAAGATATTCCTTTTTCCAATATAGGCCCCTTAGCGTTCAGAATGTCCACTTGCAGTTTTACACAAAGATTGTTTCAGAACTGCTCAATCAAAAGTAACCTTCATCTCTGTTAGTTGAATGCACAGAACAGAAAGAAGTTTCACAGAATGCTTCTGTGTAGTTTTTCTTTGAAGATTTATGCTTTTCCTCCAAAGGCCCCTTAGCGTTCAGAATGTCCACTTGCAGTTTCTACAGAAAGAGTGTTTCAGAATTGCTCAATCAAAAGTAAGCATCAACTCTGTTAGTTGAATACACAGAACAGAAAGAAGTTTCACAGAATGCTTCAGTGTAGTTTTTATTTGAAGATGTCTTTTTCCACTATAGGCCCCTTAGCGTTCAGTATGTCCTCTTGCAGTTTTTACAGAAAGAGTGTTTCAGAACTTCTCAATCAAAAGTAAGCTTCAACTCTGTTAGTTGAATGCACAGAACAGAAAGAAGTTTCACAGAATTCTTCTGTGTAGTTTTTCTTTGAAGATATGTGTTTTTCCTCGAAAGGCCCCTTAGCGTTCAGAATGTCCACTTGCAGTTTCTACAGAAAGAGTGTTGCAGAACTGCTCGATCAAAAGTAAGCTTCAACTCTGTTTGTTGAATGAACGAAACAGAAAGAAGTTTCACAGAATGCTTCTGTGTAGTTTTTATTTGAAGATATTCCTTTTTCCACTATACGCCACTCAGCGTTCAGAATGTCTACTTGAAGTTTCTACAGAAAGCGTGTTTCAGAACTGCTCAGTCAAAAGTACGCTTCAGCTCTGTTAGTTGAGTGAACACAGCAGAAACAAGTTTCACAGAATGCTTCTGTGTAGTTTTTATTTGAAGATATCCCGTTTTCCACAATAGGCCTTTAGCGTTCAGAATGTCAACTTACAGTTTCTACAGAAAGAGTGTTTCAGAACTGCTCAATCAAAAGTAAGTATCAACTCTGTTAGTTGAATGCACAGAACAGAAAGAAGATTCACAGAATGCTTCTGTGTAGTTTTTATTTTGAGATAATCCTTTCTCCACTATAGGACCCTTAGCGCTAGGAATGACAACTTGCAGTTTCTACAAAAAGAGTGTTTCAGGACTGCTCAATCAAAAGTGGTCTTCAAATATGTTAGTTGAATGCACAGAAAAGAAAGAAGTTTCACAAAATGCTTCTGTGTAGTTTTTATTTGAAGATATCCCTTTTTCCACTATATGCCTCTCAGCGTTCAGAATTTCCACTTGCAGTTTCTACGGAAAGTGTGTTTCAGAACTGCTCAGTCAAAAGTACATTTCAGCTCTGTTAGTTGAATGCACAGAGCAGAAAGAATTTTCACAGAATGCTTCTGTGTAGATTTATTTGAAGATAATCCTTTTTCCACTATAGTCCCTCAGCGCTCTGAATATCCACTTCCACTTTCTACAGAAAGAGTGTTTCAGAACTACTCAATCAAAAGTAAGCTTCAACTCTGTTAGTTGAATGCACAAAACAGAAAGAAGTTTCACAAAATGCTTCTGTGTAGTTTTTATTTGCAGATATCCCTTTTTCCACAATAGGCCCCTTAGCGTTATGAATGTCAACTTACAGTTTGTACAGAAAGAGTGTTTCAGAACTGCTCAGTCAAAAGTAAGCATCAACACTGTTAGTTGAATGCACAGAACAGAAAGAAGATTCACAGAATGCTTCTGTGTAGTTTTTATTAGAAGATAACACTTTTTCCAATATTGGCCTCTTAGCGCTTCGAATGTCCACTTGCAGTTTCAATAGAAAGAGAGTTGCAGAACTGCTCATTCAAAAGTAACCTTCAACTGTGTTAGTTGAATGCACAGAACAGAAAGATGTTTCACAGAATACTTCTGTGTCGTTTTTATTTGAAGATATCCCTTTTTCCACTGTAGGCCCTTTAGCGCTCGAATTGTCAATATGCAGTTTCTAAAGAAAGAGTGTTTCAGAACTGCGCAATGAAAAGTAAGCTTCAATTCGATGAGTTGAACGGACAGAACAGCAAGAAGTTTCACAAAATGCTTCTGTGTAGTTTTTATTTGAAGATTTCCCTTTTTCCATTATGCGTCCCTCAGCGTTCAGAATGTGCACTTGGAGTTTCTATAGAAAGTGTGTTTCAGAACTGCTCTATCAAAAGTAAGCTTCAACTCTGTTAGTTGAATGCACAGAACAGAAAGAAGTTTCACAGAATGCTTCTGTGTAGTTTTTATTTGAAGATATCCCTTATTGCACTGTAGGCCTTATTGCGCTCGATATGTCTACTTTGAGTTTCTACAGAAAGAGTGTTTCAGAACTGCGCAATGAAAAGTAAGCTTCAATTCGGTGAGTGGAATGGACAGAACAGCAAGAAGTTTCACAGAATGGTTCAGTGTAGATTTAATTTGAAGATGTTCCTTTTTCCACTCTTGGCCCCATAGTGCTCAGAATGTCCACTTGCAGTTTCTAAAGAAAGAGTGTTTCAGAACTGCTCAATAAAAAGTAAGCTTCAACTCTGTTAGTTGAATGCACAGAACAGAAAGAAGTTTCACAAGATGCTTCTGTGTAGTTTTTATTTGAAGATATTACTTTTTCCACTATAGGCCCCTCAGTGCTCTCAATGTCCACTTCAACTTCCTACAGAAAGAGTGTTTCAGAACTACTCAATCAAAAGTAAGCTTCAACTCTGTTAGTTGAATGCACAGAACAGAAAGAAGTTTCACAAAATGCTTCTGTGTAGTTTTTATTTGAAGATATCCCTTTTTCCACTATAGGCCCCTTAGCGTTCAGAATGTCCACTTGCAGTTTCTACAGAAAGAGTGTTTCAGAACTGCTCAATCAAAAGTGAGCTTCAACTCTGTTTGTTGAATGCACAGAACAGATAGAAGATTCACAGAATACTTCTGTGTAGTTTTTATTTGAAGATAACCCTTTTTCCAGTATTGGCCCCTTTGCGCTTTGAATGTCCACTTGCAGTTCCTACAGAAAGAGTGTTGCAGAACTGCTCAATCAAAAGTAAACTTCAACTCTGTTAGTTGAATGCACAGAACAGAAAGAGGTTTCACAGAATGCTTCTGTGTAGTTTTTATTTGAAGATATCCCTTTTTCCACTGTAGGCCCTTTAGCGCTCGAAATGTCAACTTGCAGTTTCTACAGAAAGAGTATTTCAGAACTGATCTATCAAAAGTAAGCTTCAACTCTGTTAGTTGAATGCCCAGAATAGAAAGAAGTTTCACAGAATGCTTCTGTGTAATTTTTATCTGAAGATATTTCTTTTTCCACTACAGGCCCTTAAGCGCTAGGAATGTCAACCTGCAGTTGCTACAGAAAGAGTGTTTCAGACCTCCTCAATCAAAAGTCAGCTTCAACACTGTTAGTTGAATGCACAGAACAGAAAGAAGTTTCACAGAATGTTTCTTTGTAGTTTTTATTCCAAGATATACCTTTTTCCACAATAGGCCTTTTACCGTTCAGAATGTCCACTTGCAGTTTCTACACAAAGAGGGTTTCAGAACTGCTCAATCAAAATTAAGCCTCAACACTGTTAGTTGAATGCACAGAACAGAAAGAAGTTTCGCAGAATGCTTCTGTGTAGGTTTTATTCAGAGGTATTTCTTTTTCCACTCTAGGCCCCTTAGCGCTCCGAATGTCCACATGCAGTTTCTACAGAAAGGGTGTTTCAGAACTGCTCAATCAAAAGTAAGCTTAAACTCTGTTAGTTGAATGCACAGAACAGAAAGAAGTTTCACAAAATGCTTCTGTGTAGATTTTATTTGAAGATATCCCTTTTTCCACAATAGGCCCCTTAGCGTTCAGAATGTCCACTTGCAGTTTACACAGAAAGAGTGTTTCAGAACTGCTCAATCAAAAGTAAGCTTCAGCTCTGTTATTTGAATGCACAGAACATAAAGAAGTTTCAGAGAATGCTTCTGTGTAATTTTTATTTCAAGATATTCCTTTTTCCACTATAGGCCCCTCAGCGCTCTGAATATCCACATCCACTTTCTACAGAAAGAGAGTTTCAGAACTACTCAATCAAATGTAAGCTTCAACTCTGTTAGTTGAATGCACAGAACAGAAAGTAGTTTCACAAAATGCTTCTGTGTAGTTTTTATTTGAAGATAATCCTTTTTCCACTATAGGCCCCTTAGCGTTCAGAATTTCCGCTTGCAGTTTCTACAGAAAGAGTGTTTCAGAACTGCTCAATCAAAAGTAAGCTTCAACTCTGTTAGTTGAATGCACAGAACAGAAAGAAGATTCACAAAATGCTTCTGTGTAGTTTTTATTTGAAGATATCCCTTATTCCACTATAAGCTTTATAGCGCTCGATATGTCTACTTGGAGTTTCTACAGAAAGAGTGTTTCAGAACTGCGCAATGAAAAGTAATCTTCAATTCGGTGAGTTGAATGGACAGAACAGCAAGAAGTTTCACAGGTTGCTTCTGTGTAGTTTTTATTTGAAGGTATTCCTTTTTCCAATATAGGCCCCTCCGCGATCTGAATGTCAACTTCCCATTTCTACAGAAAGAGTGTTTCAGATCTACTCAATCAAAAGTAAGCTTCAACTCTGTTAGTTGAATGCACAGAACAGAAAGAAGTTTCACAAAATGCTTCTGTGTAGTTTTTATTTGAAGATAACCCTTTTTCCACTATAGGCCCCATAGCGTTCAGAATTTCCGCTTGCAGTTTCTACAGAAAGAGTGTTTCAGAACTGCTCAATCAAAAGTAAGCTTCAACTCTGTTAGTTGAATGCACAGAACAGAAAGAAGATTCACAGAATGCTTCTGTGTAGTTTTTATTTGAAGATATCCCTTATTCCACTATAAGCTTTATAGCGCTCGATATGTCTACTTGGAGTTTCTACAGAAAGAGTGTTTCAGAACTGCGCAATGAAAAGTAATCTTCAATTCGGTGAGTTAAATGGACAGAACAGCAAGAAGTTTCACAGGTTGCTTCTGTGTAGTTTTTATTTGAAGGTATTCCTTTTTCCAATATAGGCCCCTCCGCGATCTGAATGTCAACTTCCCATTTCTACAGAAAGAGTGTTTCAGATCTACTCAATCAAAAGTAAGCTTCAACTCTGTTTGTTGAATGCACAGAACAGAAAGAAGTTTCACAAAATGCTTCTGTGTAGTTTTTATTTGAAGATAACCCTTTTTCCACTATAGGCCCCATAGCGTTCAGAATTTCCGCTTGCAGTTTCTACAGAAAGAGTGTTTCAGAACTGCTCAATCAAAAGTAAGCTTCAACTCTGTTCGTTGAATGCACAGAACAGAAAGAAGATTCACAGAATGCTTCTGTGTAGTTTTTATTTGAAGATATCCCTTATTCCACTATAAGCTTTATAGCGCTCGATATGTCTACTTGGAGTTTCTACAGAAAGAGTGTTTCAGAACTGCGCAATGAAAAGTAATCTTCAATTCGGTGAGTTGAATGGACAGAACAGCAAGAAGTTTCACAGGTTGCTTCTGTGTAGTTTTTATTTGAAGTTATTCCTTTTTCCAATATAGGCCCCTCTGCGATCTGAATGTCAACTTCCCATTTCTACAGAAAGAGTGTTTCAGAACTACTCAATCAAAAGTAAGCTTCAACTCTGTCAGCTGCATACACAGAACAGAAAGAAGTTTCACAAAATGCTTCTGTGTAGTTTTTATTTGATGATATTCCTTTTTCCCCTGTAGGCCCCTTAGTGCTCGGAATGTCCGCTTGGTGTTTCTACAAAAAGAGTGTTTCAAAACTCCTTAATCGAAAGTAAGGTTCAACTCTGCTATTTCAATGCACTGATCAGAAAGAAGTCTCACAGAATGCCGCTGTGTAGTTTTTAATTGAATATACTTTTTTTCCTCCATATTCCCCTTAATGCTCCGAATGTCCGCTTGCAGTTTCTACAGAAAGAGAGTTTCAGAACTTCCCAATCAAAACTAAGGTTCAACTCCGTTAGTTGAATGCACAGATCAGAAAATAGTCTCCCAGAATGCTTCTGTGTAGTTTTTATTTGAAGATATTCCTTTTTCACCTATAGGCCCCTTAGCGATCTGAATGTCCGCTTGCAGTTTCTACAGAAAGAGTGTTTCAGAACTTCTCAATCAAAAGTAAGTTTCAACTCTGCTAGTTGAATGCACAGATAAGACAGAAGTTTTGCAGAATGCGTCTGTGTAGTTTGTATATGATGAAATTCCTTTTTCAACTATAGGCCCCTTAGCACTCCCAATGTCCAATTGCAGTTTCTACAGAAAGAGTGTTTCAAAACTCTGCAATCAAAATTAAGGTTCAACTCTGCTAGTTGAATGCACAGATCAGAAAGTAGTTTCACAGAATGCTTCTGTGTAGTTTTTATATGAAGATTTTCCTTTTTCCGCTATAGTCCCCTTAGCGCTCCAAATGTCCAATGGCAGTTTCTACAGAAAGAATGCATCAAAACTCCTCAATCAAAAATAAGGTTCAACTCTGCTAGTTGAATGCACAGTTCAGAAAGAAGTCTCGAAGAATGCTTCTGTGTAGTTTTTGTTTGAAGATATTCCTTTTTCCACTATAGGCCAGTGAACGCTCCGAAAGTCCGCTTGCAGTTTCTACAGACTGAGAGTTTCAGAACTTCTCAATCAAATGTAAGGTTCAACTCTGTTAGTTGAATGCACAGATCAGAAAGAAGATTCTCAGAATGCTTCTGTGTAGTTTCTATTTGAAGATATTTCTTTTTCCACTGTAGGCCCCTTAGTGCTCAAAATGTCCACTTGCAGTTTCTGCAGAAAGAGAGTATCAGAACTCCTCAATCAAAAGTAAGTTTCAACGCTGCTAGTTGAATGCACAGATCAGAAAGAAGTTTCGCAGAATGCTTCTATGTAGTTTTTATTTGAAGATATTCCTCTCTCCTCTATAGGCCCCTAAGCGCTACAAATGTGCAATTGCCGTTTCTACAGAAAGAGAGTTTCAGAACTGCTCAATCAAAAGTAAGTTTCAAATCTGCTAGTTGAATGCACAGATCAGAAAGTAGCCTCGCAGAATGCTTCTGTGTAGTTTTTGCTAGAAGATATTTCTTTTTTCGCTGTAGGCTCCCTAGCGCTCCAAATATCCGCTTGCAGTTTCTACAGAAGGAGTGTTTCAAAACTCCTCAATTAAAAGTGAGGTTCAACTCTGCTAGTTGAATGCACAGATCAGAAATAATTTTCGCAGAATCCTTCTGTGTAGTTTTTATTTGAAGATATTCCTTTTTCCTCTATAGGCCTCTAAGCGCTCCGAATGTCCGCTTGCAATTTCTACAGAAAGAGTGTTTCAGAACTCCTCAATCAAAAGCACGGTTCAACCCTGTTAGTTGAAAGCACAGATCAGAATGTAGTTTTGCAGAATGTTTCTGTGCAGTTTGTATTTGAAGATATTACTTATTCCACTATAGACCACTTATCGCCCCGAATGTACGCTTGCGGTTCATACAGAAAGACAGTTTCAGAACCTCTCCATTAAAAGTAAGGTTCAACTCTGTTAGTTGAATGCACAGATCAGAAAGAAGTTTTGCAGAATGCTTCTGTGTAGTTTTTATTTGAAGATATTAGTTTTTCCACTATAGTTCCCGTAGCGCTCAGAGTGTCCGCTTGCAGTTTCTACAGAAAGAGTGTTTCAAAATTCCTCAATCTAAAGTAAGCCTCAACTATGCTAGTTGAATGCACATATCAGAAAGAAGTCTCACAGAATGCTTCTTTGTACTTTTTATTTGAAGATATTCCTTTTTCCACTATACTCCTTTTTGCACTCCGAATGTTGGCTTGCAGTTTCTACAGAAAGAGTGTGTCAGAACTGCTGAATCAAAGTAAGGTTCAACTCTGGTAGTTGAATGCACAGATCAGAATTAAGTTTGGCAGTATGCTTCTGTGTAGTTTTTATTTGAAGATATTCCTTTTTCCACTATAAGCCTCTTAGTGCTCCTAATGTCCGCTTGCAGTTTCTACAGAAACAGTGTTTCAGAACTCCTCAAACAAAAGTAAGGTTCAATCTTGCTTGTTGAATGCACAGAACAGAAAGAAGTTTTGCAGAATGCTTCTGTGTACTTTTTATTTGAGGTTGTTCCTTTTTCCACTGTAGGCCAATTAGCGCTCCTAATGTATGCTTGCAGTTCCTTGAAAAAGAGAATTTCAGAACTTCTAAACCAAATTAATGTTCAACTCTGTTATTTGAATGCACAGATCTGAAAGAAGTTTCGCAGAATGCTTCTGTGTAGTTTTTATGTGAAGATATTCCTTTTTCAACTATAGGCCCCTTTTATGCTCCGAATGTCTTCTTGCAGTTTCTACAGAAAGAGTGTTTCAAAACTCCTCAATCAAAAGTAAGGTTCAACCTTTCTAGTTGAATGCACAGATGAGAAAGAAGTTTCGGAGAATGCTTCCATGTAGTTTTTATTTGAAGATATTCCGTTTTCCACTATAGGACCCTTACCGCTCCGAATATCTGTTTGCAGTTTCTTCAGAAAGAGAATTTCAGAACTTCTCAATCAAAAGTAATGTTCAACTCTGTTATTTGAATGCACAGATCTGAAAGAAGTTTCGCAGAATGCTTCTGTGTAGTTTTTATTTGAAGATATTCCTTTTTCCACTATACGCACCTTAGCGCTTAGAATTTACGCTTGCCGTTTCTACAGAAAGAGTGTTTCAGAACTGCTCAATCAAAAGTAAGGTTGAACTCTGTTAGTTGAATGCACAGATCAGAAAGAAGTTTCACGGAATGCTTCTGTGTAGGTTTTATTTGAAGATATTTCCTTTTCTGATGTAGGCCTCTTAGCGCTCCGAATGTCCGCTTGCGGTTTCTACTGAAAGAGAGGTCCACAAATTCTCAATCAAAAGTAAGGTTCAACTCTGATAGTTGAACGCACAAATGAGAAAGAAGTTTCACAGAATGCTTCTGTGTAGTTTTTATTTGAGGATATTCCTTTTTCCACTATAGGCCACATAGAGTTCCGAATGTCTGCTTGAAGTTTCTACAGAAAGAGTGGTTCAAAACTCCTCAATCAAAACTAAGGTTCAACTCTGCTAGTTGAATGCACAGATCCGAAAGTAGGCTCACAGAATGCTTCTGTGTAGTTTTTGTTTGAAGACATTTCCTTTTCCACTATAGGCCCCTTAGCGCTCCGAATGTCCGCTTGCAGTTTCTACAGAAAGAGTGTTTCAGAACTGCTCAGTCAAATGTAAGGTTCAACTCTGCTAGTTGAATGCACAAATCAGAAAAAAGTTTCGCAGAATGCTTCTGTGTAGTTTTTATTTGAAGATATTCTTTTTTCCACGACAGGCCCCTTAGCCCTCCAAATGTCCACTTGCAGTTTCAACAGAAAGAGACTTTCAGAACTTCTCAATCAAAACTAAGGTTCAACTCTGTTAGTTGAATGCACAGATCAGGAAGAAGTTTCACAGAATGCTTCTGTTTAGTTTTTATTTGAAGATATTCCTTTTTCCACAATAGGCCCCTTAGCGCTTCGTATTTACTCCTGCAGTTTCCACAGAAAGAGTGCTTCAGAACTCCTCAAAAAAAACAAGCTTCAATTCTTCTTGTTGAATGCACAGATCACAAAGGAGTTTTGCATAATGGTACTGTGTCGTTTTTATTTGAAGATATTCCTTTTTCCAATATAGGCCTCTTAGCACTCCGAAGGTCTGCTTGCAGTTTCTCCTGAAAGAGTGTTTCAGAACTGCTCAATCAAAAGTAAGGTTCAACTCTGTTTGTTGAATTGACAGATCAGGATGAAGTTTCACAGAATGCTTCTGTGTAGTTTTTATTTGAAGATATTCCTTTTTACACTATAGGCCCCTTAGTGCTCCGATTGTCCGCTTGCAGTTTCTACAGAAAGAGAGTTTCAGAACTTCAAAATCAAAAGTCAGGTTCAACTCTGTTAGATGTATGCACAGATCAGAAAGAAGTTTCGCAGAATGCTTCTGTGTCATTTTTATTTGAAGATATTCCTTTTTCCACTATAGTCCCCTAGGCGCTTCGAATGTCCAGTTGCAGTTTCTGCAGATAGAGAGTTTCAGAACTCCTCAATCAAAACTAAGGTTCAATACTGCTAGTTGAATGCACAGATCAGAAACAAGTTTCGCAGAATGCTTCTGTGCAGTTTTTATTTGAAGATATTCCTTTTTACACTATAGGCCGCTTAGCGCTACGAATGTTCACTTGCAGTTTCTACAAAAAGAGAGTTTCAGAACCTGTCAATCAAAAGTAAGGTTCAAACCTGCTAGTTGAATGCACAGATCAGAAAGTAGTTTCACAGAATGCTTCAGTGTAGTTTGTATTTGAAGATATTCATTTTCCCACTATAGGCCCCTAAGTGCTCAGAATGTCCACTTGCAGTTTTTACAGAAACTGTGTTTCAGAACTGCAAAATCAAAAGTAAGGTTCAACTCTGATAGTTGAATGGAGAGATCAGAAAGAAGTTTCTCACCGTACTTCATTGTAGTTTTTATTTGAAGATATTCCTTTTCCCACTATAGGCCCCTTAGCGATCAGATTGTCCGCTTGCAGTTCCTAAAGAAAGAGTATTTCAGAAATTCTCAATCAAAAGTAACTTTCAACTGTGCTAGTTGAATGTAAAGATCAGGAAGAAGTTTCGCACAATGCTTCTGTGTAGTTTTTATTTGAAGATATTCCTTTTTCCACTATAGGCCCCTTAGTGCTCCGAATGTCAGCTTGCAGTTTCTACAAAAAGAGTGTTTCAAAACTCCTCAATCAATAGTAAATTTCAACCCTACTAGGTAAATGCACAGAACAGAAAGATGTTTTGCAGAATGCCTCTGTGTAGTTTCTATTTGAAGATATTCCTTTTTCCACTATAGGCCCCTTAGCGCTCCAAATGTCCACTAGCAGTTTCTACAGAGAGACAGTTTCAGATCTTCTGATCGAAATGTAAGGTTCAACTATGTTAGTTGAATGCACAGATCAGAAAGAAGTTTCACAGAATGCTTCTGTACGTTTTTATTTTAAGATATTCCTTTTTCCACTATAGGCCTCTTAGCGCTCCGAATATCCGCTTGCAGTTTCTACAGAAACAGAGGACTAGAACTTCTCAATCAAAATAACGTTCAACTCTGTTAGTTGAATGCACAGATCAGAAAGAAGTTTCACAGAATGCTTCTGTGTAGTTTTTATTTGAAGATATTCCTTTTTCCACTGTAGGCCCCTTAACACTCCAAATGTCCCCTTGCAATTTCTACAGAGAGAGAGTTTCAGAATTTCTGATTCAAAAGTAAGGTTCAACTCTGTTATCTGAATGCACGGATCATAAAGAAGTTTCACAGAATGCTTCTGTGTAGTTTTTGTTTGAAGATATTCCTTTTTCCATGATAGTCCCCTTAGCGCTCCGAATATCCGCTTGCAGTTTCTACAGAGATAGAGTTGCAGAACTTCTCAATCAAAAGTAAGGTACAACTCTGTTAGTTGAATGCTGAGATCAGAAAGTACTTTCGCAGAATGCTTCTGTGTAGTTTTTATTTGAAGATATTCCTTTTTCCACTATAGGCCCCTTAGCGCTCCGAATGTCTGCTTCCAGTTTCTACAGAAAGAGAGTTTCAGAAATTCTCAATCAAAAGTAAGGTTCAACTCTGTTAGTTGAATGCACAGATCAGAAAGAAGTTTTGCAGAATGCTTCTGTGTAGTTTATATTTGAAGATATTCCTATTTCCACCATAGGAACTTTAGCACTCCGAATGTCCACTTGCAGTTAATACAGAAAGAGTGTTTCAGAACTGCTCAATCAAAAGTAAGGTTCAACTCTGTTAGTTGAATGCACAGATCAGAAAAATTTTCCCAAATGCTTCTGTGTAGTTTTTATTTGAACATATTCCTTTTTCACTCTCGGCCCCTTAGCTGTCCTAATGTCCGCTTGCAGGTTCTACACAGAGAGAGTTCCAGAACTTCTCAATCAATAGTAACTTTCAGCTCTGTTAGTTGAATGCCCAGATCAGAAAGAAGTTTTACAAAATGCTTCTGTGTAGTTTTTATTTGAAGATATTACTTTTACCACGATAGGCCCCTTAGCGCTCCGAACATCCGATTGCAGTTTCTACAAAGAGAGAGTTTCAGAACTTCTCAATCAAAAGAAAGGTTCAACTCTGTTAGTTGTATGCACAGATCAGAAAGAAGTTTCGCAGAATGCTTTTGTGTAGTTTTTTGGAAGATATTCCTTTTTCCACTATAGGCCCCTTAGCGTTCCGAATGTCCGCTTGCAGTTTGTACAGAAAGAGTGTTTCAGAACTGCTCAATCAAAAGTAAGGTTCAACTCTGCTAGTTGAATGCACACATCAGAAAGAAGTTTCACAGAATGCTTATGTGTAGTTTTTATTTGAAGCTATTCCTTTTTTCACTATAGGCCCTTTAGCGCTCTGAATGTCCGCTTGCAGTTTCAAAAAAAAGAGTGTTTCAAAACTCCGCAATCAAAAGTAAGGTTCAACTCTGCTCCGTAAATGAACAGATCATAAAGAAGTTTCACAAAATGCTTCTGTGTAATTTTTATTTGAAGATATTCCTTTTTCCACTGTAGGCAACTTAGTGCTCCAAATGTCCCTTGCAGTTTCTACAGAGAGATTTTCAGAACTTCTGATTCAAAAGTAAGGTTCAACTCTGTTAGTTGAATGCACAGATCAGAAAGAAGTTTCACAGAATGCTTCTGTGTAGTTTTTATTTGTAGATATTCCATTTTCCACTCTAGGCTTCCTAGCTCTCCTAATATCCGCTTTCAGTTTCTACAGAAAGAGAGGTCCAGAACTTCTCAATCAAAAGTAAGTTTCAACTCTGTTACTTGAATGCACAATCAGAAAGAAGTTTCGCAGAATACTTCTGCGTAGTTTTTATTGAAGATATTCCTTTTTCCCCTATTAGCCACTTAGCGCTCCGAATGTCCGCTTGCAGTTTCTACAGAAAGAGTTTTTCAGAACTGCTCTATCAAAAGTAAGGTTCAATCTGCTAGTTGAATGCACAGATAGAAAGAAGTTTCGCAGAATGCTTCTGTGTAGATTTTATTTGAAGATATTCCTTTTTCCACTATAGGCCCTTTAGGCCTCCGAATGTCCGCCTGCAGTTTCTACAGAAAGAGTGTTCAGAACTGCTCATTCCAAAATAAGGTTCAACTCTGTTAGTTGAATGCACAGATCAGAAAGAAGTTTCAAGAATGCTTCTGTGTAGTTTTTATATGAAGATATTCCTTTTTCCACTATAGGCCTCTTAGCGCTCCAAATGTCCGCTTACAGTTTCTCCAGAAAGAGAGGTCTAGAACTTCTCAATCAAAAGTAAGTTTCAACTCTGTTAGTTGCATGCACAGATCTGAAAGATGTTTCGTGGAATGCTTCTGTGTAGTTTTTATTTGAAGATGTTCCTTTTTCCACGACAGGCCACTTTGCGCTCCGAATATGCGCTTGCAGTTTCTACAAAGAGAGAGTTTCAGAACTTCTCAGTCAAAGGTAAGGTTAAACTCTGTTAGTTGAATGCACAGATCAGAAAGGAGTTTCCCAGAATGCTTCTGTGTAGTTTTTATTTGAAGATATTCCTTTTTCCACTATTGGACCCTTAGCGCTCCGAATGTCCGCTTGCAGTTTCTACAGAAAGCATGTTTCAGAGCTGCTCAATCAAAAGTAAGCTTCAACACTGCTAATTGAATGCACAGATCAGAAAGAAGTTTCGGAGAATGCTTCTGTGTAGATTTTATTTGAAGGTATTCCTTTTTCCACTATAGGCCCATTAGCGCTCTGAATGTCCGCTTGCAGTTTCTACAGAAAGAGTGTTTCAGAACTTCTCAATCCAAAGTAATGTTCAACTCTGCTAGGTAAATGCACATATCAGAAAGAAGTTTCGCAGAATGCTTCTGTGTAGTTTTTATTTGAAGATATTCCTTTTTCCACTATAGGATGCTTAGTGCTCCAAATGTCCGCTTGCAGTTTCCACAGAGAGAGAGTTTCAGAACTTCTGATTCAAAAGTAATGTTCAACTCTGTTAGTTGAATGCACCGATCAGAAAGAAGTTTCACAGAATGCTTCTGTGTAGTTTTTTTTTGAAGATATTCCTTTTTCCACTATAGGCCTTTTAGCGCTCCGAATATCAACTCGCAGTATCTACAGAAAGAGAGGTCCAGAACGTCACAATGAAAAGTAAGGTTCAGCTCTGTTATTTGAATGCACAGATCAGAAAGATTTTTCGCAGAATGCTTCTGTGTAGTTTTTATTTGAAGATATTCCTTTTTCCACTATAGGCCCCTTAGCGCTCCGAATGTCTGCTTCCAGTTTCTACAGAAAGAGAGTTTCAGAAATTCTCAATCAAAAGTAAGGTTCAACTCTGTTAGTTGAATGCACAGATCAGAAAGAAGTTTTGCAGAATGCTTCTGTGTAGTTTATATTTGAAGATATTCCTATTTCCACCATAGGAACTTTAGCGCTCCGAATGTCCACTTGCAGTTAATACAGAAAGAGTGTTTCAGAACTGCTCAATCAAAAGTAAGGTTCAACTCTGTTAGTTGAATGCACAGATCAGAAAAATTTTCCCAGAATGCTTCTGTGTAGTTTTTATTTGAACATATTCCTTTTTCACTCTCGGCCCCTTAGCAGTCCTAATGTCCGCTTGCAGGTTCTACACAAAGAGAGTTCCAGAACTTCTCAATCAATAGTAACTTTCAGCTCTGTTAGTTGAATGCCCAGATCAGAAAGAAGTTTTACAAAATGCTTCTGTGTAGTTTTTATTTGAAGATATTCCTTTTACCACGATAGGCCCCTTAGCGCTCCGAACATCCGATTGCAGTTTCTACAAAGAGAGAGTTTCAGAACTTCTCAATCAAAAGAAAGGTTCAACTCTGTTAGTTGTATGCACAGATCAGAAAGAAGTTTCGCAGAATGCTTTTGTGTAGTTTTTTTGGAAGATATTCCTTTTTCCAGTATAGGCCCCTTAGCGTTCCGAATGTCCGCTTGCAGTTTGTACAGAAAGAGTGTTGCAGAACTGCTCAATCAAAAGTAAGGTTCAACTCTGCTAGTTGAATGCACCCATCAGAAAGAAGTTTCACAGAATGCTTATGTGTAGTTTTTATTTGAAGCTATTCCTTTTTTCACTATAGGCCCTTTAGCGCTCTGAATGTCCGCTTGCAGTTTCTAAAAAAAGAGTGTTTCAAAACTCCGCAATCAAAAGTAAGGTTCAACTCTGCTCCGTAAATGAACAGATCATAAAGAAGTTTCACAAAATGCTTCTGTGTAATTTTTATTTGAAGATATTCCTTTTTCCACTGTAGGCAACTTAGCGCTCCAAATGTCCGCTTGCAGTTTCTACAGAGAGATTTTCAGAACTTCTGATTCAAAAGTAAGGTTCAACTCTGTTAGTTGAATGCACAGATCAGAAAGAAGTTTCACAGAATGCTTCTGTGTAGTTTTTATTTGTAGATATTCCATCTTCCACTCTAGGCTTCCTAGCTCTCCTAATATCCGCTTTCAGTTTCTACAGAAAGAGAGGTCCAGAACTTCTCAATCAAAAGTAAGTTTCAACTCTGTTACTTGAATGCACAGATCAGAAAGAAGTTTCGCAGAATACTTCTGCGTAGTTTTTATTGAAGATATTCCTTTTTCCACTATTAGCCACTTAGCGCTCCGAAAGTCCGCTTGCAGTTTCTACAGAAAGAGTGTTTCAGAACTGCTCTATCAAAAGTAAGGTTCAAATCTGCTAGTTGAATGCACAGATTAGAAAGAAGTTTCGCAGAATGCTTCTGTGTAGATTTTATTTGAAGATATTCCTTTTTCCACTATAGGCCCTTTAGGCCTCCGAATGTCCGCCTGCAGTTTCTACAGAAAGAGTGTTTCAGAACTGCTCATTCCAAAATAAGGTTCAACTCTGTTAGTTGAATGCACAGATCAGAAAGAAGTTTCACAGAATGCTTCTGTGTAGTTTTTATATGAAGATATTCCTTTTTCCACTATAGGCCTCTTAGCGCTCCAAATGTCCGCTTACAGTTTCTCCAGAAAGAGAGGTCTAGAACTTCTCAATCAAAAGTAAGTTTCAACTCTGTTAGTTGCATGCACAGATCTGAAAGATGTTTCGTGGAATGCTTCTGTGTAGTTTTTATTTGAAGATGTTCCTTTTTCCACGACAGGCCACTTTGCGCTCCGAATATGCGCTTGCAGTTTCTACAAAGAGAGAGTTTCAGAACTTCTCAGTCAAAGGTAAGGTTAAACTCTGTTAGTTGAATGCACAGATCAGAAAGGAGTTTCGCAGAATGCTTCTGTGTAGTTTTTATTTGAAGATATTCCTTTTTCCACTATTGGTCCCTTAGCGCTCCGAATGTCCACTTGCAGTTAATACAGAAAGAGTGTTTCAGAACTGCTCAATCAAAAGTAAGGTTCAACTCTGTTAGTTGAATGCACAGATCAGAAAAATTTTCCCAGAATGCTTCTGTGTAGTTTTTATTTGAACATATTCCTTTTTCACTCTCGGCCCCTTAGCAGTCCTAATGTCCGCTTGCAGGTTCTACACAAAGAGAGTTCCAGAACTTCTCAATCAATAGTAACTTTCAGCTCTGTTAGTTGAATGCCCAGATCAGAAAGAAGTTTTACAAAATGCTTCTGTGTAGTTTTTATTTGAAGATATTCCTTTTACCACGATAGGCCCCTTAGCGCTCCGAACATCCGATTGCAGTTTCTACAAAGAGAGAGTTTCAGAACTTCTCAATCAAAAGAAAGGTTCAACTCTGTTAGTTGTATGCACAGATCAGAAAGAAGTTTCGCAGAATGCTTTTGTGTAGTTTTTTTGGAAGATATTCCTTTTTCCAGTATAGGCCCCTTAGCGTTCCGAATGTCCGCTTGCAGTTTGTACAGAAAGAGTGTTGCAGAACTGCTCAATCAAAAGTAAGGTTCAACTCTGCTAGTTGAATGCACACATCAGAAAGAAGTTTCACAGAATGCTTATGTGTAGTTTTTATTTGAAGCTATTCCTTTTTCACTATAGGCCCTTTAGCGCTCTGAATGTCCGCTTGCAGTTTCAAAAAAAAGAGTGTTTCAAAACTCTGCAATCAAAAGTAAGGTTCAACTCTGCTCCGTAAATGAACAGATCATAAAGAAGTTTCACAAAATGCTTCTGTGTAATTTTTATTTGAAGATATTCCTTTTTCCACTGTAGGCAACTTAGCGCTCCAAATGTCCGCTTGCAGTTTCTACAGAGAGATTTTCAGAACTTCTGATTCAAAAGTAAGGTTCAACTCTGTTAGTTGAATGCACAGATCAGAAAGAAGTTTCACAGAATGCTTCTGTGTAGTTTTTATTTGTAGATATTCCATTTTCCACTCTAGGCTTCCTAGCTCTCCTAATATCCGCTTTCAGTTTCTACAGAAAGAGAGGTCCAGAACTTCTCAATCAAAAGTAAGTTTCAACTCTGTTACTTGAATGCACAGATCAGAAAGAAGTTTCGCAGAATACTTCTGCGTAGTTTTTATTGAAGATATTCCTTTTTCCACTATTAGCCACTTAGCGCTCCGAAAGTCCGCTTGCAGTTTCTACAGAAAGAGTTTTTCAGAACTGCTCTATCAAAAGTAAGGTTCAAATCTGCTAGTTGAATGCACAGATTAGAAAGAAGTTTCGCAGAATGCTTCTGTGTAGATTTTATTTGAAGATATTCCTTTTTCCACTATAGGCCCTTTAGGCCTCCGAATGTCCGCCTGCAGTTTCTACAGAAAGAGTGTTTCAGAACTGCTCATTCCAAAATAAGGTTCAACTCTGTTAGTTGAATGCACAGATCAGAAAGAAGTTTCACAGAATGCTTCTGTGTAGTTTTTATATGAAGATATTCCTTTTTCCACTATAGGCCTCTTAGCGCTCCAAATGTCCGCTTACAGTTTCTCCAGAAAGAGAGGTCTAGAACTTCTCAATCAAAAGTAAGTTTCAACTCTGTTAGTTGAATGCACAGATCTGAAAGATGTTTCGTGGAATGCTTCTGTGTAGTTTTTATTTGAAGATGTTCCTTTTTCCACGACAGGCCACTTTGCGCTCCGAATATGCGCTTGCAGTTTCTACAAAGAGAGAGTTTCAGAACTTCTCAGTCAAATGTAAGGTTAAACTCTGTTAGTTGAATGCACAGATCAGAAAGGAGTTTCGCAGAATGCTTCTGTGTAGTTTTTATTTGAAGATATACCTTTTTCCACTATTGGTCCCTTAGCGCTCCGAATGTCCGCTTGCAGTTTCTACAGAAAGCATGTTTCAGAGCTGCTCAATCAAAAGTAAGCTTCAACACTGCTAATTGAATGCACAGATCAGAAAGAAGTTTCGGAGAATGCTTCTGTGTAGATTTTATTTGAAGGTATTCCTTTTTCCACTATAGGCCCATTAGCGCTCTGAATGTCCGCTTGCAGTTTCTACAGAAAGAGTGTTTCAGAACTGCTCAATCCAAAGTAATGTTCAATTCTGCTAGGTAAATGCACATATCAGAAAGAAGTTTCGCAGAATGCTTCTGTGTAGTTTTTATTTGAAGATATTCCTTTTTCCACTATAGGATGCTTAGTGCTCCAAATGTCCGCTTGCAGTTTCCACAGAGAGAGAGTTTCAGAACTTCTGATTCAAAAGTAATGTTCAACTCTGTTAGTTGAATGCACTGATCAGAAAGAAGTTTCACAGAATGCTTCTGTGTAGTTTTTGTTTGAAGATATTCCTTTTTCCACTATAGGCCTTTAAGCGCTCCGAATATCAACTCGCAGTATCTACAGAAAGAGAGGTCCAGAACGTCACAATGAAAAGTAAGGTTCAACTCTGTTAGTTGAATGCACAGATCAGAAAGAAGTTTCACAGAATGCTTCTGTGTAGTTTTTATTTGTAGATATTCCTTTTTCCACTATAGGCCCCTTAGCGCTCCAAATGTCCATTTGCAGTGTCTACAGAAAGAGAGTTTCAGAATTTCCCAATCAAAAGTAAAGTTCAACTCTGCTAGTTGAATGCAAACGTCAGAAAGAAGTTTCGCAGTACGCTGCTGTGTAGTTTTTATTTGAAGATATTCCTTTTTCCACTATAGGCCCTGTAGTGCTCAGAATGTCCACTTGCAGTTTCTATATAAAGAGTGTTTCAATACTGCTCAATCAAAGGTAAGGTTCAACTCTGCTAGTTGAATGCACAGATCAGAAAGAAGTTTCGCAGAATGCTTCTGTGTAGTATTTCTTTGAAGATATTCCGTTTTCCACTATAGGCCTCTTAGCGCTCTGAATATCCACTTGCAGTATGTACAGAAAGAGAGTTCCAGAACTTCTCAATCAAAAGTAAGGATCAACTCAGTTAATTGAATTCACAGATCAGAAAGAAGTTTCGCAGAATGCTTCTGTGTAGTTTTTATTTGAAGATATTCCTTTTTCCACTATAGGCCCCTTAGCACTCCAAATGTCCGCTAGGAGTTTCTACAGAGAGAGAGTTTCAGAACTTCTGAATCAAAAGTAAGGTTCAACTCTGTTAGTTGAATGCACAGATCAGAAAGTTGTTTCACAGAATGCTTCTGTGTAGTTTTTATTTGAAGATATTCCTTTTTCCACTGTAGGCCTCATAGCGCTCCTAATATCCCCTTGCAGTTTCTACAGAAAGAGAGGTCTAGAACTTCTCAATCAAAAGTAAGGTTCAACTCTGTTAGTTGAATGCACAGATCAGAAATAAGTATCGCAGAATGATTCTGTGTAGTTTTAATTTGAAGGTACTCCTTTTTCCACTATAGGCCCAATAGCACCACGATTGTCCTCTTGCAGTTTCTACAGAAAGAGTGTTTCAGAACAGCTAAATCAAAAGCAAGGTTCAACTCAGCTAGTTGAATGCACAGATCAGAAAAATGTTTCACAGAAAGCTTCTGTGTGGTTTTTATTTGAAGATATTCCTTTTTCTGCAACAGGAACCTTAGCGCTCAAAATGTCCACTGGCACTTCCTACAGAAAGAGTGTTTCACAACTCCTCAAGCAAAAGTAAGTTTCAACTCTGCTAGTTGAATGCACAGATCAGAAAGAAGTTTCGTGGAATGCTTTTGTGTAGTTTTTATTTGAAGATATTCCTTTTTCCACTATTGGCCCCTTAGTGCTCCGAATGTCCGCTTGCAGTTTCTACGGAAAGCGTGTTTCAGAACTGCTCGAACAAAAGTAAGGTTCAACTCTGCTAGTTGAATGCACGCAGCAGAAAGAAGTTTCACAGAATGCTTCTGTGTATTTTTTATTTTAAGATATTTCATTTCCAACTGTAGGACCCTTAGCTCTCTGAATGTCCGCTTGCAGTTTCTACAGAAAGCGTGTTTCAGAACTACTCAGTCAAAAGTAATTTCAACTCTGCTAGTTGAATGCACGGATCAGAAAGAAGTTTCGCAGAATGCTTCTGTGTAGTTTTTATTTGAAGATATTCCTTTTTCCACTATAGGCCCCTTAGTGCTCCGAATGTCCGCTTGCAGTTTCTACAGAAAGCGTGTTTCAGAACTGCTGAATCAAAAGTAAGTTTCAACTCTGCTAGTTGAAGGCACGGGTCAGAAAAAGTTTCACAGAATGCTTCTGTGTAGTTTTTATTTGAAGATATTCCTTTTTCCGAAACAGGACCTTTAGCGCTCAGAATGTCCACTGGAAGTTCCTACAGAAAGAGTGTTTCAGAACTCCTCAAGCAAAAGTAAGTTTCAACTCTGCTAATTGAATTCACAGATCAGAAAGGAGATTCGTGGAATGCTTTCGTGTAGTTTTTATTTGAAGATATTACTTTTTCCTCTATAGGACACTTAGCGCCCCGAATGTCTGCTTGCTGTTTCTACAGAGAGGTTCAGAACTTCTGAATCAAAAGTAAGGTTCAACTCTTTTAGTTGAATGCAGAAATCAGAAAGAACTTTTGCAGAATTCTTCTGTGTAGTTTTAATTTGAAGATATTCCTTTTTCCACTATAGGCCCCTTAGCGCTCCGAATGTCCACTTGCAGTTTCTACACAAAGAGTGTTTCAGAACTGCTCAATCAAAAGTGAGGTTCATCTCCACTAGTTGAATGCAAGGATCAGTAAGAAGTTTCGCAGAATTATTCTGTGTAGTTTTTACCTTAAGTTAATATTTTTTCCACTATAGGCCCCATAGCGCTCCGAATGTCCGATTGCAGTTTCTACAGAAAGAGTGTTTCAGAACTGCTCAATCAAAAGTAAGGTTCAACTCTGCTAGTTCAATGCACAGATCAGACAAAAGTTTCGCAGAATGCTTCTGAGTAGTTTATATTTGAAGATATTCCTTTTTCCACTACAGGCCCATTTGTGCTCTGAATGTGGCCTTGCAATCTCTACAGAAAGAGTGTTTCAGAACTGCTCAATCAAAAGTAAGGTTCAACTCTGCTAGTTGAATGCACAAATCAGAGAGAAGTTTCGCAGAATGCTTCTGTGTAGTTTTTATTTGCAGATATTCCTTTTTCCACTATAAGAACCTTAGCGCTCCAAATTTCCGCCTGCAGTTTCTACAGAAATTGTGTTTCAAAACTGCTCAATCAAAAGAAAGGTTCATCTCTGCTAATTGTATGCACGGATCAGAATGAAGTTTCACAGAATGCTTCTGGGTAGTTTTTATTTGAAGATATTCCTTTTTCCGAAACAGGACCCTTAGCGCTCAGAATGTTCACTGGCAGTTCCTACAGAAAGAGTGTTTCAGAACTCCTCAAGCAAAAGAAAGTTTCACCTCTGTGAGTTGAATGCACAGATCAGAAAGTAATTTCGCGGAACGCTGTTGTCTAGTATTTATTTGAAGATATTCCTTTTTCCACTCTAGGAAGCTTAGCGCCCTGAATGTCCGCTTGCAGTTTATACAGAAAGAGAGTTTCAGAGCTTCTCAATCAAAAGTAAGGTTCAACTCTGTTAGTTGAATGCACAAATCAGAAAGATGTTTTGCAGAATGCTTCTGTGTAGTTTTTATTTGAAGATATTCCTTTTTCCACTACAGGCCCCTTAGTGCTCCGAATGTCCGCTTGCAGTTTCTACAGAAAGAGTGTTTCAGAACTGCACAATCAAAAGAAAGGTTCAACTCTGATACTTGAATGCACGGATCAGAAAGGAGTTTCGCAGAATGCTTCTGGGTAGTTTTTATTTGAAGATATTCCTTTTTCCGAAACAGGACCCTTAGCGCTCAGAATGTCCACTGGCAGTTCCTACAGAAAGAGTGTTTCAGAAGTCCTCAAGCAAAAGTACGTTTCAGCTCTGCGAGTTGAATGCACACGTCAGAAAGAAATTTCGCGGAATGCTGTTGTCTAGTAATTATTTGAAGATATTCCTTTTTCCACTGTAGGACATTTAGCGTCCCGAATGTCCGCTTGCAGTTTGTACAGAAAGAGAGTTTCAGAGCTTCTCAATCAAAAGTAAGGTTCAACTCTTTTAGTTGAATGCACAAATCAGTAAGAAGTTTTGCAGAATGCTTCTGCGTAGTTTTTATTTGAAGATATTCCTTTTTCCATTACAGGCCCCTTAGTGCTCCGAATGTCTGCTTGCAGTTTCTACAGAAAGAGTGTTTCAGAACTGCACAATCAAAAGTAAGGTTCAACTCTGATACTTGAATGCACGGATCAGAAAGAAGTTTCGCAGAATGCTTCTGTGTAGTTTTTATTTGAAGATATCCCTTTTTCCACTATAGGCCTCTTTGCGCTCTGAATGTCCGCTTGCAGTTTCTACAGAAAGAGAGTTTCAGAAATTCTCAATCAAAAGTAAGGTTCAAATCTGTGGGTTGAATGCACAGATCAGAAAGAAGTTTCGCAGATTGCTTCTGTGTAGTTTTTATTTGAAGATATTCCTTTCTCCACTATAGTCCCCTTAACGCTCTGAATGCCTGCTAGAAGTTTTTAGAGAAAGAACGTTTCAGAACTTCTAAATCAAAACTAATGTTCAACTCTGTTAGTTGAATGCACAGATCAGAAAGTAGTTTTGCAGAATGCTTCTGTGTAGTTTTTATTTGAAGATATTCCTTTTCCGACTATAGGGCTCTTAGCGCTCCGAATGTCCACTTGCAGTTTCTACAGAAAGAGAATTTCAGAACTTCTCAATCAAAAGTAACGTTCAACTCTTTTAGTTGAATGCACAGATTAGAAAGAAGTTTCACCGAATGCTTCCGTGTAGTTTTTATTTGAAGATATTCCTTTTTCCACTATAGGCCTTTTAGCGCCCCAAATCTCCGCTTGCAGTTTCAACAGAAAGATTGTTTCAGAACTGCTGAATCAAAAGTAAGGTTCAACTCTCCTAGTTGATTCCACAGATCTGAAAGGAGTTTCCCAGAAAGCTTCTGTGTAGTTTATATTTGAGGATACTATTTTTTCCACAATGGGACCCTTAGCTCTCAGAGTGTCCACTGGCTGTTCCTACTGAAAGAGTGTTTCAAAACTCCTCAAATAAAAGTAACTTTCAACTCTGCTTGTTGAATGCACAGATCTGAAAGAAGTTTCGTGGAATGCTTTTTTGTAGTTTTTAATTGAAGATATTCTTTTTCCACTATAGGACTCTTAGCGCCCCGAATGTCCGCTTATAGTTTCTACAGTAAGAGAGTTTCAGAATTTCTCAATCAAAAGTAAGGTTGAACTCTGTTAGTTGAATGCACAAGTCAGAAAGAAGTTTTGCAGAATGCTTCTGTCTAGTTTTTATTTGAAGATATTCCTTTTTCCACTGTAGGCCCTTAGCGCCACAAATGTCCACTTGCAGTTCAAGAGAAAGAGTGTTTCAAAACTGCTCAATCAAAAGTGAGGTTCAACTCTGCTAATGAATGCACAGATTAGGAAGAAGTTTCGCAGAACGCTTCTGTGTAGTTTTTATTTGAAGATATTCCTTTTTCCACAATAGGCCCCTTAGCACACCGAATGGTCACTTGCAGTTTCCACAGAGAGAGTGTTTCCAAACTCCTCGATCTAAAGTAAGGTTCAACTATGCTAGTTGAATGCACAGATCAGAAAGTAGTCTGGCAGAATGCTTCCATGTAGTTTTTATTTGAAGATATTCCTTTTTCCACTGTTGGCCCCTGAGCGCTCCGAATGTCTGCTTGCAGTTTATACAGAAAGAGAGTTTCAGAACTTCTCAATCAAAAGTATGGTTCAACTCTGTTAGTTTAATGCATAGATCAGAAAGAAGTTTTGCAGAATGCTTCTCTGTAGTTTTTATTTAAAGATATTTCTTTTTCCACTATAGGACCCTTGGTGCTCTGAATGTCCACTTTCAGTTAAAACAGAAAGAGATTTTCTGAACTTCCCAATCAAGAGTATGGTTCATCTTCGTTAGTTGAATTCACAGATCAGAATGAATTTTTGCAGAACAGTTCTGTGTATTTTTTATTTGAAGATATTTCTTTTTCCACTATAGGCCCCTTAGCGCTCCAAATGTCCGCTTGCAGTTTCTACAGAAAGAGTGTTTCCGAACTGCTCAATGAAAAGTAACGTTCAACTCTGCTAGTTGAATGCAGAGATCAGAAACAAGTCTCACAGAATGCTTCTGTGTGGTTTTTATTTCAAGATACTCCTTTTTCCTCTATAGGCGCCTTAGCGCTAAAAATGTTCACTGCAGTTTCTACAGAAAGAGTGTTTCAGAACTACTGAATCAAAAGTAAGATTCAACTCTGCTAGTTGAATGCACAGATCAGAGAGAAGTTTCGCAGAATGCTTCCATGTAGTTTTTATTTGAAGATATTCCTTATTGCACTCTAGTTCCCTTAGCGTTCCGAATCTCCACTTCCAGTTTCTACAGAAAGAGTGTTTCAACACTTTTCAATCAATACGAAGTTTCAAGTCTGCTAGTTTAAATCACAGATCAGAAAGTGGTCTCCCTGAAGGCTTCCGTGCAGTTTTTATTTGACGATATTCCTTGTTCCACTGTAGGCCTCTTAGCGCTCCGAATGTAGGGTTGCAATTTCTACAGAAAGAGAATTTTAGAACTTCTCTATCAAAAGTAAATTTCAACTCAGTTAGTTGAATGCACAGATCAGAAAGATGTTTTGCAGAATGCTTCTGTGTAGTTTTCATTTGAAGATATTTGTTTAACCACTATAGGCCTCTTAGCGCTCTGAACGTCTGCTTGCAGTTTCTACAGAAAGAGTGTTACAGAACTGTTCAATCAAAAGTAAAGTTCAACTCTGTGAGTTGAATGCACATATCAGAAAGAAGTTTCACAGAATGCTTCTGTGTAGTTTTTATTTGAAGTTATTCTTTTTCCACAATAGGTCCCTTGGCTCTGCAAATGTCCACTTGCAGTTTCTACAGAAAGAGTGTTTCGGAAGTGCTCTATTAAAAGTAGGGTTCAAATCTACTACTTGAATGCACAGATAAGAAAGAACTTTCGCAGAATGCTTCTGTGTAGATTTTATTTGAAGATATTCCTTTTTCCGCTATAGGCCCCTTAGCGCTCTGAATGTCCGCTTGTAGTTTCCACAGAGAGAGTGTTTCAGAACTGCTCAATCAAAAGTAAGGTTCAACTCTGCTAGTTGAATACAGTGATCAGAAAGAAGTCTCGCAGAATGCTTCTGTTTAGTTTTTATTTGAAGATATTACCTTTTCCACCACAGGCCCCTTAGCCCACTTAATATCCACTTGCAGTTAGTACAGAAAGAGTGTCTCAGAACTCCTCAATCAAAAGTAAGTTTCAACTCTGCTAGTTGAATGCACAGATCAGATAGAAGTTTCACAGAATGATTCTGTGTAGTTTTTATTTGAAGATATGCCTTTTCTCACTATAGGCCCCTTAGCGCTCCGAATGTCCGCTTGCAGTTTCTTCAGAAAGAGAGTTTCAGAACATCTCAATCAAAAGTAAGGTTCAACACAGTTGAATGCACAGATAAAAAAGAAGTTTTGCAGAATACTTCTGTGATTTTTTATTTGAAGATCTTCCTTTTTCCACTAAAGGCCCCTTAGCGCTCTGAATGTCCGCTTGAAATATCTACAGAAAGAGTGTTTCAGAACTGCTCAATCACAAGTAAAGTTCTACTCTGCTCATGGAATGCACAGATCAGAAGGAAGTTTCGCAGAATGCTTCTTTATAGTTTTTATTTGAAGATATTCCTTTTTCCAATATAGGCCCCTTAGCGCTCCGAATGTCCACTTGCAGTTTCTGCAGAAAGAGTGTTTCACAACTGCTCAATCAAAATTAAGGTTCAACACTGCTAGTTGAATGCACAGGTCAGAAAGAAGTTTCACAGAATGCTTCTCTGTAGTTTTTATTTGAAGATATGCCTTTTTCCACTATAGGCCCCTTAGTGCTCCGAATGTCCGCTTGCAGATTCTACAGAAGGAGTTTTTCAAGACTCCTCAATCAAAAGTAAAGTTCAACTCTGAGAGTTGAAGACACAGATGAGAAACAAGTATCGCAGAATGCTTCTGTGTACTTTTTATTTGAAGATATTCCTTTTTCCACTATAGGACCCTTAGCGCTCTGAATGTCCGCTTGCAGTTTCTACAGAAAGAGAGTTTCAGAACTCCTCAATAGAAACTAAGGTTCAACTCTGCTAGTTGAATGCACAGACCAGAAAGAAGTTTCGCAGAATGATTCTGGGTAGTTTTTATTCGAAGATATTCTTTTTTCCACTACATGGGCCTTAGCGCACCGAATATCCGCTTGCAGTTTCTGCAAAAAGAGAGTTTCAGAACTTCTCAATCAAAAGTAAATTTCAACTCTGTTAGTTGAATGCGCAGAGCAGAAAGAAGTTTCACAGAACGCTTCTGGGTAGTTTTTATTTGAAGATATTCCATTTTCCACTATAAGCCCCTTAGCCCTCCAAATGTCCACTTCCAGTGTCTACAGAAAGAGAGTTTCAGAAATCCTCAATCAAAAGTCTGGCTCAAAACTGCTAGTTGAATGCACAGACCAGAAAGAAGTTTCGCAGAATGCTTCTGTGTAGTTTTTATTTGAAGACATTACTTTTTCCTCTATAGGCCCCTTAGCGCTGTGAATGTCCACTTGCAGTTTCTACAGAAAGAGTGTTTCAGAACTCCTCAATCAAAAGTAAGGTTCAATTATGCTTGTTGAATGCAGAGAATTGGATGAAGTTTCGCAGATTGATTCTGTGTAGTTTTATTTGAAGATATTCCTTTTTCCACAATAGGCCCCTTAGCACTCCGAATGTCTGTTTGCAGTTTCTACAGAAAGAGTGTTTCAGAACTGCTGAATTTAAAGTAAGGTTCAACTCTGCTAGTTGAATGCACAGATCAGAAAGAAGTTTCACAGAATGCTTCTGTATAGTTTTTATTTGAAGATATTCCATTTTCCACTTTAGGCCCCTTAGCACTCCGAATGTCCGCTTGCAGTTTGTAGAGAAAGAGTGCTTCAGAACTTCTCATTCAAAAGTAAGGTTCAAATCTGCTAGTTTAATGCAAAGATCAGAAAGAAGTTTTGCAGAATGCCTCTGTGAAGTTTTTATTTGACGATATTCCGTTTTCCACTACTGGCCCCTTAATGCTCGAAGTGTCCGCTAGCATTTTCTACAGAAAGAGTGTTTCAGAACTGCTCAATAAATAGTAAGGTTCAACTCTGCTTGTTGAATGCAGAGATCAGAAAGAAGTTTCGCAGAATGCTTCTGTGTAGTTTTTATTTGAAGATATTCCATTTTCCACTATAGGCCCCTTAGCACTCCGAATGTCCGCTTGCAGTTTCTACAGAAAGAGAGTTTCAGATCTTATCAACCAAAAGTAAGGTTCAACTCTGTTAGTTGAATGCACAGATCAGAAAGAAGTTTCACAGAATGCTTCTGTGTAGTTTTTATTTGTAGATATTCCTTTTTCCACTATAGGCCCCTTAGCGCTCCAAATGTCCATTTGCAGTGTCTACAGAAAGAGAGTTTCAGAATTTCCCAATCAAAAGTAAAGTTCAACTCTGTTACTTGAATGCACAGATGAGAAAGTAGTTTCACAGAATGCTTCTGTGTAGGTTTTATTTGAAGATATTCCTTTTTCCACTATAGGCCAGTTAGCGGACCAAATGTCCACTTGCAGTTTCTGCAGAAAGAGTGTTTCAACAATCCTCAATCAAAAGTAAGTTTCAAATCAGCTAGCTGAATGCACAGATCAGAAAGAAGTCTCGCAGAATGGTTCTGTGTAGTTTTTATTTGAAGATATTCCTTTTTCCACTATAGTTCCCTTAGCGCTCCGAATATCTGCTTGCAGTTTCTACAGAAAGAGTGTTTCATAGCTCCTCAATCAAAAGTAAGGTTCCACTCTGGTTGTTGAAAGCACAGATCATAAAGGAGTTTCGCAGAATGCTTCTGTGTAGTGTTTATTTGATGATATTCCTTTTTCCCCTATAGGCCCTTTACGGCTCCGAATGTCCGCTTGCAGTTTTTACAGAAAGAGAGTTTCAAAACTCCTCTTTCAAAACTAAGGTTCAACTCTGCTAGTTGAATGCACAGATTAGAAAGAAGATTCGCAGAATGATTCTGTGTGGTTTCTATTTGAAGATATTTCTTATTTCACTATAGGCTTCTTAGCACTCCGAATGTCCGCTTGCCGTTTCTACAGAAAGAGAGTTTCAGAATTTCTCAATCTAAAGTAAGGTTCAACTCTGTTGGTTGAATGCACAGATTAGAAAGAAGATTCGCAGAATGCTTCTGTGTAGTTTTTATTTGAAGATATTCCTTTTTCCACTATAGGCCTCTTAGTGCTCCTAATGTCCACTTGCAGTTTCTACAGAAATAGAGTCTCAGAACTTCTCAATCAAAATTAAGGTTCAACTCAGTTGAATGCACAGATCAGAAAGAAGTTTCGCAGAATGCTTCTGTGTAGTTTTTATTTGAAGATATACCTTTTTACACAATAGGCCCATTAGCGCTCCGAATTTCCGCTTGCAATTTCTACAGAAAGAGTGTTTCAGAACTGCTCAATCAAAAGTAAGTTTGAACTCTGCTATTTGAATGCAAAAGTCAGAAAGAAGTTTCGCTGAATGCTGCTGTGTAGTTTTTATTTGAAGATATTCCTTTTTCCAATATATACCCCTTAGTGCTCTGAATGTCCACTTGCAGCTTCTACAGAAGGAGTGTTTCAAAACTCGTGAATCAAAAGTAAGGTTCAACTCTGCTAGTTGAATGCACAGATAAGAAAGAAGTTTCGCAGAATGCTTCTGTGTAGTTTTTATATGAAGATATTCCTTCTTTCCCTATAGGCTTCTGAGCGCTCCGAATGTCCGCTTGCAGTTTCTACAGAAAGACAGTTTCAGAATTTCTCAATCAAATGTAAGGTTCAACTCTGTTAGTTGAATGCACAGATAAGAAAGAAGTTTTGCAGAATGCTTCTGTGTAGTTTCTATTTGAAGATATTTCTTTTTCCACTATAGACGCCTTAGTGTTCCGAATGTCCGCTTGCAGTTTCCACAGAAAGAGAGTATCAAAACTTCTCAATCAAAATTAAGGTTCAACTCAGTTGAATGCACACATCAGAAAGAAGTTTTGCAGAGTGGTTCTGTGTAGTTTTTATTTGAAGATATTCCTTTTTCCACTATAGGTCCCTTAGCGCTCCGTACGTCCGCTTGCACTTCCTATAGAAAGAGTGTTTCAGAACTGCTCAATCAAAAGTAAGGTTCAACTCTGCTAGTTGAATGGACAGATCAGAAAAAATTCTCACAGAATGCTTCTGTGTCATTTTTGTTTGAAGATATTTTTTTTTCTACTGTAGGCCCCTTAGCGCACCGAATGTCCGCTTGCAGTTTCTACAAATAGGGAATTTCAGAACATTTCCATCAAAATTAAGGCTCAACTGACTTGAATGCACAGATCAGAAAGAAGTTTCGCAGAATGCTTCTGTGTAGTTTTTATTTGAAGGTATTACATTTTCCACTATAGACCTATTAGCAATCCGAATGTCCGCTTGCAGTTTCTACAGAAAGAGAGTTTCAGAACTGCTCAATCAACTGTAAGGTTGTACTCTGCTAGTTGAATGCACTGAGCAGAAAGAAGTTTCACAGAATGCTTCTGTCTAGTTTTTATTTGAAGATATTCCTTTTTCCACTATGGGCCCCTTAGCGCTCCGAATCTCCACTTGCGGTTTCTACAGGAAGAGAGTTTCAGAACTTCTTAATAAACAGTAACGTTCGACCCTGTTAGTTGAATGCACAGGTTAGTAAGTATTTTCGCAGAATGCTTCCGTGTAGGTTTTATTTGAAGATATTCCTTTTTCCACTATAGGCCCCTTGTGCTCCGGATGTCCACTTGCAGCTTCCAGAGAAAGAGTGTTTCAAATTTCTTCAATCTTAAGTAAGGTTCAACTCTGCTAGTTGAATGCACATATCAGAAAGAAGTCTCGCAGAATGCTTCTGTGTAGTTTTTATTTGAAGATATTCCTTTTTCCACTATAGGCCCCTAGAGCTTCGAATGTCCACTAACAGTTTCTAGAGGAAGAGTGTTTCAAATTCCTCAATCTTAAGTAAGGTTCAACTCTGCTAGTTGAATGCACAGATCAGAAAGTAGTCATGCAGAATGCTTCTGTGTAGTTATTATTTGTAGATAGTCCTTTTTCCACTACAGGCCCCTTAGCACTCCTAAGGTCCGCTTGCAGTTTCTACAGATTCAGAGTTTCAGAACTTCTCAATAAAAAGTAAGGTTCAACTCTGTTAGTTCAATGCACAGATCAGAAAGAGGATTCACAGAATGCTTCTGTGTAGTTTTTATTTGACAAAATTCATTTTTACACTTTAGGCCCCTTAGCGCTCCAAATTTCCGCTTGCAGTTTCTACAGAAACAGTGTTTGACAACTGGTCAATCAAAAGTAAAGTTCAACTGTGTTTGTTGAATGCACAGATCAGAAAGAAGTCTCGCAGAATGCTTCTGTGTAGTTTTTATTTGAAGATATTCCTTTTTCCACTATAGGTCCCCTTAACGCTCCGAATGTCCACTTGCAGTTTCAACGGAAAGAGAGTTTCAGAACTGCTCAATCAAAAGGAAGGTTCAACTCTGCTATTTGAATGCACAGATCAGAAAGAAGTTTCGCAGAATGCTTCTATGTAGTTTTTATTTAAAGACATTCCTTTTTCTACTGTATGCCCTTTATCGCTGAGAAAGTCCACTTGCAGTTTCTGCAGAAAGAGTTTTTCAGAACTCTTCAATCAAAAGTCAGATTCAACTCTGTTAATTGAATGCACAGAGCAGAAAGAATTTTCAGAGAATGCTTCTGTGTATCTTTTATTTGAAGATATTCCTTTTTCCACTATAGGCCCCTTAGCGCTCCGATTGTCCTCTTGCAGTTTCTACAGAAAGAGAGTCTCAGAAGTGCTCAATCAAAAGTAAGGTTCAACTCTGCTAGTTGAAAGCACAGATCAGAAAGAAGTTTCACAGAATGCTTGTGTGTAGTTCTTATTTGAAGATATTCCTTTTTCCACTATAGGCCCCTTAGCGCTCCGAATGTCCGCTTTCAGTTGCTACAGAAAGAGAGTTTCAGAACTTCTCAATCAAAAGTAAGGTTCACCTCTGTTAATTGAAACGACAGATCAGCAAGAACTTTCGCAGAATGCTTCTGTGTAGTTTTATTTGAAGATATTCCTTTTTCCACTATAGGCACATTAGCGCAAGGAATGTCGGCTTGCAGTTTCTACAGAAAGAGTGTTTCAGAACTGCTCATTCACAAGTAAGGTTCAACTCTTTTAGTTGAAAGCACAGAACAGAAAGAAGATTCTCAGAATCCTTCTGTGTAGCTTTTATTTGAAGATATTCCTTTTTCCACCATAGGCCCCTTAGCATTCCGAATGTCCGCTTGCAGTTTCTACAGAAAGAGTGTCTCAGAAGTGCTCAATCAAAAGTAAGGTTTAACTCTGCTAGTTGAATGCACAGATCTCAAAGAAGTTTCACAGAATGCTTCTGTGTAGTATTTACTTGAAGGTATTCCTTTTTCCACTATAGGAACCTTAGCGCTCCGAATGTCCGCTTGCAGTTACTTCTATAAGATTGTTTGAAAAATCCGCAATGAAAAGTAAGTTTCAACTCTGCTAGTTGAATGCACACATCATGAAGAAGTTTTGCAGAATGCTTCCGTGTATTATGTATTTCAAGATATTCTTTTTTCCACTATAGGCCTCTTAGCACTCCGAAAGTCCAGTTGCAGTTTCTAGAGGGAGTTTCAGAACCTCTCATTCAAAAGTAAGGTTCAACTATGTTAGTTGAATGCACAGATCAGAAAGAAGTTTCGCTGAATGCTTCTGTGTAGTTTTATTTGAAGATATTCCTTTTCCACTATAGACCCCTTAGCGCTGGAAATGTCCGCTTGCAGTTCCTACAGAAAGACTGTTTCAGAACTGCTCAATCAAAAGTAAGGTTCAACTCTGCTAGTTGAATGCACAGATCAGAAAGAAGTTTCGCAGAATGATTCTGTTTTGTTTTTATTTGAATATATTACTTTTTCCACTATAGTCCTCTTAGCGCTCCAAATGTCCAGTGGCAGTTCCTACAGAAAGAGAGTTTCAGAACTTCTCAGTCAAAAGTAAGATTCAAATCTGTTAGTTGAATGCACAGATCAGAAAGAAGTTTCGCAGAATGCTTCTGTGTAGTTTTTTTTGAAGATATTCCTTTTTCCACTATAGGCCCCTTTGTGCACCGAATGTCCACTTGCAGTTTCTACTGAAAGAGTGTTTAAGAACTCCTCTATCAAAAGTAAGATTCAACTCTGCTAATTGAATGCACAGATCAGAAAGAAGTTTCAGAGAATTCTTCTGTGTAGTTTTTATTTGAAGATATTCCTTTTTAAATTATAGGCCTCTTAGCGCTCCAAATGTCTGCTTACAGTTTCTACAGAAAGAGTGTTTCAAAACTCCTCAATCAAACGAAATTTTCAACTCTACTAGTTGAATGCAGATATCAGAAGGAAGTCTCGCAGAATGCTTCTGTGTAGTTTTTATTTGAAGATATTCCTTTTTCCACTATAAGCGCCTTTGCGCTCCAAATGTGCAATTGCAGTTTCTACAGAAAGAGAGTTTCAGAACATCTCAATCAAAAGTAAGATTCAACTCTGTTAGTTGAATGCACAGATCAGAAAGAAGTTTCGCAGAATGCTTCTGTGTAGTTTTTATATGATGATATTCCTTTTTCCACTATAGGCGCATTAGCCCTCTGAATGTCCGCTTGCAGTTCCTACAGAAAGAGTGTTTCCGAACTGCTCAATCAAAAGTAAGGTTCAACTCTTCTTCTTGACTGCACAGATCAGAAAGAAGTTTCACAGAATGCTTCTGTGTTGTTTTTATTTGAAGATATTCCTTTTTCCACTATAGGACTCTTAGCGCTCCTAAAGTCCGCTTGCAGTCTCTACAGAAAGAGAGTTTCAGAACTTCTCAATCAAAAGTAAGTTTTAAGTCTGTAAGTTGAATGCACAGATCAGAAAGAACTTTCGCAAAATGCTTCTGTGTATTTTTTAATTGAAGATATTCCTTTTTCCACTATAGGCCCCAGAGCGCTACGAATGTCCCCTTTCAGTTTCTACAGAAAGAGGGTTTCAGAACTTCTGAATCAAAGGAAGGTTCAGCTCTGTTAGTTGAATGCACAGATCAGAAAGATGTTTCGCCGAATGCTTCTGTGTAGTTTTTATTTGAAGATATACCTTTTACACTAAAGGCCCCTTAGCGGTCCGAATGTCAGCTTGCAGTTTCTACAGAAAGAGTGTTTCAGATCTGCTCAATCAAAAGTAAGGTTCAAGTCTGCTAGTTGAATGCACAGATCAGAAAGAAGTTTCGCAGAATGCTACTGTGTAGTTTTTATTTCAAGATATTCCTTTTTCCACTACAGGTCCCTTAGCGCTCCGAATATCCGCTTGCAGTTCCTACAGCAAGAGTGTTTCAAAACTCCGCAATCAAAAGTAAGGTTTGACTCTGGTTGTTGAATGCAGAGATCAGAAAGAAGTCTCAAGGAATGCTTCTATGCAGTTTATATTATAGAATAGTCCTTTTTCCACTATAAGCCCCTTAGCACTGTGAAAGTCAGATTGTAGTTTCTACAGAAAGAGAGGTCAAGAACTTCTCAATCAAAAGTAAGGTTCAAATATGTTAGTTGAATGTACAGATCAGAACGTTGCCTTGCAGCATGCTTCTGTGTAGTTGTCTTTGGAAGATATTCCTTTTACCACAATCGGCCAATTAGCGCTCCAAATGTCCAATTGCAGTTTCTACAGAAAGAGTGTTTCAGAACTCCGCAATCAAAAGTGAGGTTCATCCCTGTTAGCTGAATGCACAGATCAGAAAGAAGTTTCACATAATGCTTCTGTGTAGATTTTATTTGAACATATTCCTTTTTCCAGTATAGGCCCTTTAGCGCACTGAATGTCCTCTTGCAGTTTCTACAGAAAGAGAGTTTCAGGACTTCTCAGTCAAAAGTAAGGTTCAACTCTGTTAGTTCAATGTGCAGATCAGAAAGAAGTTTCACAGAAGGGTTCTGTGTAGTTTTTATTTGAAGATATTCCTTTTTCCACTATAGGCCCCTTAGGCTCTGACTGTCCGCTTGCAGTTTCTACAGAAAGAGAGTTTCAGAAATTCTCAATCAAAATTAAGGTTCAACTCTGATAGTTGAATGCACAGATCAGAAAGAAGTTTCGCACAATGCTTCTGTGTGGTTTTTATTTGAAGATATTCCTTTTTCCACTATAGTCCCCTGAGTGCTGTGAATATTCGCTTGCAGTTTCTACAGAAAGAGTGTTTCAGAACTGTTCAATCACAAGTAAGGTTCAACTCTGCTAGTTGAATGCACAGATCACAAAGAAGTTTCGCAGAAAGCTTCTGTGTAGTTTATATTTGAAGATACACCTTTTCCCACTATAGGCCCCTTAGCGCTCCGAATGTCCGCTTGCAGTTTCTACAGAGAGTGTTTCAGAACTGCTCAATAAAAAGTATGGTTCAACTCTGCTAGTTGAATGCACAGATCAGAAAGAAGTCTCGCAGAATGCTTGTGTGTATTTTTTATTTGAGGACATTCCTTTTTCCACTATAAGCCCCTTAGCGCTGCGAATGTCCGATCGCAGTTTCTACAGAAAGAGAGTTTCAGAACTTCTCAATCATAAGTAATGTTCAACTCTGATAGTTGAATGCACAGATCAGGAAGAAGTTTCGCAGAATGCTTCTGTGTAGTTTTTATTTGTAGATATTCCTATTTCCACATAGGCCTCTTAGGGCTACGAATTCCACTTGCAGTTTCTACAGAAAGAGAGCTTCAGAACTCCTCAATAAAAAGTAAGGTTCAACTCTGTTAGTTGAATGCACTCATCAGAAAGTAGTTTCACAGAATGCTTCTGTGTAGTTTTTATTTGAGGATATACTGTTTTACAGTATATGCCCCATAGCGCTCCAAATGTCTGCTTGCAGTTTCTACAGAAAGAGAGTTTCAGGACTTCTGAATCAAAAGTTAGGTTCAACTATGTTTGTTGAATGCACAGATCAGAAAGAAGTTTTACAGAATGCTTCTGTGTAGTTTTTTATTTGAAGATATTCCTTTTTCCTCTATAGGACCCATAGCATTGCGAATGTCCACTTGCAGTTTCCACAGAAAGAGGGTTTCAGAACTGCTCTATCAAAGGTAAGTTTCAATTCTGTTAGGTGAATGCACAGATGAGAAAGAAGTTTCGCAGAATGCTTCTGTGTAGTTTTTATTTGAAGTTATTACTTTTTCCACTATAGGCCCATTAGCGCTCTTAATGTCCACGTGCAGTTTCTGCAGAAAGAGTGTTTCAGATCTGCTCAATCAAAAGTAAGGTTCAACTCTGCTAGTTGAATGCACAGATCGAAAGAAGTTTGCAGAATGCTTCTGTGTAGTTTTTATATGAAGATAATCTTTCTCCACTGCAGGCCCCTTAGCGCTCTGAATTTCTCCTTGCATTTTATACAGAAACAGTGTTTCAGAACTGCTGAATCAAAATTAAGGTTCAACTCTGCTAGTTGAATGCACGGATTAGAAAGAAGTTTCACAGGATGCTTCTGTGTAGTTTTTATTTGAAGATATTCCTTTCCCACTATAGGCCCCTAAGCGCTCAGAATGTCCGCTTGCAGTTTCTACAGAAAGAGTGTTTCAGAACTGCTCAATCAAAAATAAGGTTCAACTCTGATAGTTGAATGGACAGATCAGAAAGAAGTTTCGCACAATGCTTCTGTGTAGCTTTTATTTGAAGATACTCCGTTTTCCACTGGAGGCCCTTAGCGCACCGAATGTCCTCTTGCAGTTTATACAAAAAGAGTGTTTCAAAACTCCTCCATCAAAAGTAAGGTTCAAATCTGCTAGGTAAATGCACAGATCAGAAAGGGGTTTCGCAGAATGCTTCTGTGTAGTTTTTTTGAAGATATTCTTTTTTCCACTATAGGCCCCTAAGCGCTCCGAATATCCTCTTACAGTTTAAACAGAAAGAGTGTTTCAGAACTGCTGAATCAGAAGTAAGGTTCAACTCTGCTAGTTGAATGCACAGATCAGAAAGAAGTTTCGCAGAATGCTTCTGTGTAGTTTCTATTTGAAGATATTGCTTTTCCACTATTGGCCCCCAAGCACTCCGGCTGTCTGCTTGCAGTTTCTACACAAAGACTGTTTCAAAACTCCTCAATCAAAAGTAAGGTTCAAATCTGCTAGGTAAATGCACAGATCAGAAAGAAGTTTCGCAGAACGCTTCTGTGTGTTTTTATTTGAAGATATTCCTTTTTCCACTATTGGCCATTTGCGCTCCAAATGTCCAATTGTAGTTTCTACAGAGAGAGAGGTTCAAAACTTCTCATTCACAAGTAATTTCAACTCTGTTAGTTGAATGCACAGATCAGAAAGTAGTTTCACATATTGCTTCTGTGTAGTTTTTATTTGAAGATATTCCTTTTTAAACTATAGGCCTCTTAGTGCTCCGAATGTCCTCTTGCAGTTTCTACAGAGAGGTCCAGAACTTCTCAATCAAAAGTAAGGTTCAACTGTGTTAGTTGAATGCACAGATCAGAAAGAAGTTTCGCAGAATGCTTCTGTGTAGTTTTATTTGAAGGTATTCCTTTATCCACTATTGGCCCATTAGCGCTCTGAATGTCCGCTTGCAGATTCCACAGAAAGAGTGTTTCAAAATTCCTCAATCAAAAGCAAGGTTCAACCTTTCTAGTTGAATGCACAGATCAGAAAGAGGTTTCAGAGAATGCTTCCGTGTAGTTTTTATTTTAAGATATTCCGTTTTCCAGCATAGGCCCCTTAGCACTCTGAATGTCTGTTTGCAGTTTCTACAAAAAGAGAATTACAGAACTTCTCAATCAAAAGTAATGTTCAACTCTGTTATTTGAATGCACAGATCAGAAAGAACTTTCACAGAATGCTTCTGTGTAGTTTTTACTTGTAGATATTCCTTTTTCCACTATAGGCCTCTTAGTGCTCTGAATGTCCGCTTGCAGTTTCTACAGAAATAGTGATTCAGAACTGCTCAATCAAAAGTAAGGTTCAACTCTGCTAGTTGAATGCACAGATCAGAAAGTAGTCTCGCAGAATGGTTCTGTGTAGTTTTTGTTGAAGACATTCCTTTTTCCACTATAGGCCACTTAGCGCTCTGAATGTCCACTTGCAGTTTCTTCAGAAAGAGAGTTTCACAACTTCTCACTCAAAAGTAAGGTTCAACTCTGTTAGTTAAATGCACAGATGAAAAAGTAGTTGTGCAGAATGCTTCTGTGTAGTTTTTATTTGAAGATATTCCTTTTTCCACTATAGGACTCTTAGCGCTTTGTATGTCCACATGCATTTTCTACAGAAAGATTGTTTTGGAACTCCTCAATCAAAAGTAAGATTCAATTCTGCTTGTTGAATGCACAGATCAGAAAGAAGTTTTGCATAATGCTACTGTGTATTTTTATTTGAAGATATTTCTTTTTCCACTATAGGCCACTTAGCCATCCGAATGTCCGCTTGCAATTTCTACAGAAAGAGTGTTTCAAAACTCATCAATCAAAAGTACTGTTCTACTCTGCTAGTTGAATGCACAGATCAGAAAGTAGTTTCCCAGAATGTTTCTGTGTTTTTATTTGAAGATATTCATTTTTACACTATAGGACTCTTAGCGCTATGAATGTCCGTTTGCAGTTTCTACAAAAAGAGTGTTTCAGAACTCCTCAATCAAAAGAAAGGTTCAATTCTGCTAGTTGACTGCACAGATCAGAAAGAAGTTTCGCAGAATGCCTCTGTGTAGTTTTTATTTGAAGATATTCGTTTTTCCACTTTAGGCCGCTTAGCACTCTCAATGTCCGCTTTTAGTTTCTACAGAAAGAGTGTTTCAAATCTCCTCAATCAAATGTAAGTTTCAACTCTGCTAGTTGAATGCACAGATCAGAAAGTACTTTCGCAGAATGATTCATTGTAATTTTTATTTGAAGTTATTCCTTTTTCCACTATACTCCTCTTACTGCTCTGAATGTCCGCTTCCAGTTTCTACAGAAAGATTGTTTCAGAACTGCTCAATCAAAATTAAGGTTCCACTCTGTTAGTTGAATTGACAGGTCGGGAAGAAGTTTCGCAGAATGCTTCTGTGTAGTTTTTATTTGAAGATATTCCTTTTTCCACTATAGGCCCCTTAGTTATACGAATTTCCGCATGCAGTGTCTACAGAAAGAGTTTTTCAAAACTCCTCAATGAAAAGTAAGGTTCACCTCTGCCAGTTGAATGCACAGAACAGAAAGTAGTCTCGCAGAATTCTTCTGTGTAGTTGTTATTCGAAGATATTTCTTTTTCCACTATAGGCTGCTAAGCTCTCAGAATGTCCACTTGCAGTTTCTACCGAAAGAGAGTTTAAGAACTTCTCAATCAAAAGTAAGGTTCAACTCTGGTAGTTGAATGCACAGATCAGAAAGAAGTTTTGCAGAATGCTTCTGTGTAGTTTTTATTTGAAGATATTCCTTTTTCCACTATAGGCCCCTTAGTGCTCCGAATGTCCGCTTGCAGTTCCTACAGGAAGAGAGTTTCAGAACTTCTTAATCAAAAGTAACGTTCAACTCTGTTAGTAGAATGCACAGATCAGAAAGTAGTTTCGCAGAATGCTTCTGTGTAGTTTTTATTTGAGGATATCAGTTTTTCCACTATAGGCCCCTTAGCGCTCCGAATATCCGCTTGCAGTTTCTACAGAAAGAGTATTTCAAAACTCCTCAATCTAAAGTTATGTTCAACTCTGCTAGTTGAATGCACAGATCAGAAAGAAGTCTCACAGAATGCATCTGTGAAGTTTTTATTTGAAGATATTCCTTTTTCCACTCTACTTCCCTTTGCACTCCAAATGTCGGCTTGCAGTTTCTAAAGGAAGAATGTATCAGAACTGCTGAATCAAAAGTAAGGTTCAACTCTGTTAGTTGAATTCACAGATCAGAAAGAAGTTTCACAGAATGCTTCTGTTTAGTATTTATTTTAAGATAATCCTTTTTCCACTATAGGCCCCTTAGCGCTTCGTATGTCCACATGCAGTTTCTACAGAAAGAGTATTTCAGTACTCCTCAATCAAAGGTAAGGTTCAATTCTGCTTGTTGAATGCACAGATCAGAAAGAAGTTTTGCATAATGCTTCTGTGTAGTTTTTATTTGAAGATATTCCTTTTTCCACTATAGGCCCCTTAGAACTCCGAGTGTCCGCTTGCAGTTTCTACAGAAAGAGTGTTTCAAAACTCATCAATCAAAAGTAAGGTTCTACTCTGGTAGTTGAACTCACAGATCAGAAAGAAGTTTTGCAGAATGTTTCGGTGTTTTCATTTGAAGATATTCTTTTTTCCACTATAGGCATCTTAGCACTGCGAATGTCCGTTTGCAGTTTCTATAGAAAGAGTGTTTCAGAACTCCTCTATCAAAAGAAAGGTTCAACTCTGATAGCTGAATGCACAGATAAGAAGGAATTTTCGCAGAATCCTTCTCTGTAGTTTTTATTTGAATTTATTCCTTTTTCCACTACAGGCCTCTTAGCGGTCCAAATGTCTGCTTGCAGTTTCTACAGAAAGAGAGTTTCAGAACTTCTCAATCAAAAGTAATGTTCAACCGTGTTAGGTGAATGCACAGATCAGAATGTAGTTTCGCAGATTACTTCTGTGTAGTTTTTATTTGAAGATATTCCTTTTTCCACTATAGGCTTCTTAGCACTCAGAATGTCTGCTCGCAGTTTATACAGAAAGAGAGTTTCAGAGCTTCTCAATCAAAAGTAAGATTCAACTCTGTTAGCTGAATGCACAGATCAGAAAGAGTTTTCGCAGAATGCTTCTGTGTAGTTTTTATTGAAGATATTCCTTTTTCCTCTATAGGCCTCTTAGCGCTCTGAATGTCCGCTTGCAGTTTCTTCAGAAAGAGTGTCTCAAAACTCCTCCATCAAAATAAGCTTCATCTCTGCTAGTCGAATGCAGAGATCAGAAAGAATTTTCACAGAATTCTTCTATGTAGTTTTTGTTTCAAGATATTCCCTTTTCCACTATAGGCCCCTTAGCGGTCCAAATGTCCACTTGCAGTTTCTACAGAAAGAGTGTTTCAGAACTCTTCAATGAAAAGTAAGGTTCAACCCTGCTAGTTGAATGCACAGATCATAAAGAAGTTTTGCAGAATGCTTCTGTGTAGTTTTTTTTGAAGATAGTCCTTTTTCCACTACAGGGCCCTTTGCGCTACGACTGGGCTCTTGCAGTTTCTTCACAAAGAGAGTTTCAGAACTGCTCAATAAAAAGTAAAGTTCAACTCTGCTAGTGGAATGCACAGATTAGAAAGAAGTTTCACAGGATGCTACTGTGTAGTTTTTATTTGAAGATATTTCTTTTTCACTATAGGCCCCTTAGCGATCAGAATGTCCTATTGCAATTACTACAGAAAGAGTGTTTCAAAACTTCTCAACAAAAGCAAAGCTCAAATCTGCTAGTTGAATGCACAGATCAGAAAGAAGTCTCGCAGAATGCTTCTGTGTAGTTTTTACTTGAAGATATTCCTTTTACCACTATAGGTCGTTTAGCGCTACGATTGTGCACTTGCAGTTTCTACAAAAAGAGAGTTTCAGAACTGCTAAATCAAAACTAAGGTTCAACTCTGCTAGCTGAATCCACAGATCAGAAAGAAGTTTCGGAGAATGCTTCTGTTTAGTTCTTATTTGAGGATATTGCTTTTTTCACTACAGGTTCCTTAGCCTCCGAATGTCCGCTTGCAGTTTCTACAGAAAGAGAGTTTCAGAACTTCTCAATCAAAAGTAAGGTTCATCTCTGTTAGTTGAATGCACCAATCAGAAAGAAGTTTCGCAGAATGGTTCTTTGTAGTTTTTATTTGAAGATGTTCCTTTTTTCACTATAGGACCCTTAGCGCTTTGAATGTCCAATTGCAGTTTATACAGAAAGAGTGTTTCAGAACTCCTCAATCAAATGTAAGGTTCAATTCTGCTAGTTGAATGCAAAGATCAGAAAGAAGTTCGCAGAATGCTTCTGTGTAGTTTTATTTGAAGATATTCCTTTTTCCAGTCTAGGCCGCGTAGCGCACCGACTTTTCCGCTTGCAGTTTCTACAGAAAGAGTGTTTCAAAACTCCTCAATCAAATGTAATGTTCAACTCTGCTGGTTGAATGCACAGATCAGAAAGAATTTTTGCAGAATGCTTCCGTGTAGTTTTTATTTGAAGATATTCCTTTTACCACTATAGGACTCTTAGTGGTCCGAATGTCCACTTGCAGATTCTACAGAAAGAGAGTATCAAAACTCTTCAATCAAAAGAAAGTTTTAACTCTGCTGGGTAAATGCGCAGATCAGAAAGAATTTTCACAGAATGCTTCTGTGTAGTTTTTATTTGAAGATATTCCTTTTTCCACTGTAGGCCCCTTAGCGCTCCAACTGTCGGCTTGCAGTTTCTACAGAGACAGAGTTTCAGAACTTCTGATTCAAAAGTAAGGTTCAACTCTGTTAGTTGAATTCACAGATCTAAAAGAAGTTCCACAGAATGCTTCTATGTAGTTTTTTTTGAACATATTCCTTTTTCCTCTATAGGCCGCTTAGTGCTCTGAATCTCCACTTGCAATTTCTACACAGAGAGAGTTTCAGAACTTCTTGTTCAAAAGTAAGGTTCAACTCTGTTAGTTGAATGCACAAATCAGAAAGAAGTTTCACAGAATGATTCTGTGTAGTTTGTATTTGAAGATATTCCTTTTTCCACTACAGGCCTCTCACTGCTCCGAATGTCCGCTGGCAGTTTCTACAGAAAGAGACGTCCAGAAATTCTCAATCAAAACTAATGTTCAACTCTGTTAGTTGAATGCACAGATCAGAAAGAAGTTTCGCAGAATGCTTCTGTGTAGTTTTTATTTGAAGATATTCCTTTTTCCATGATAGGCCCCTTAGCGTTCCGAACATCCGCTTGCAGTTCTAGAGAGAGAGAATTTCAGAACTTCTCAATCAAAAGTAAGGTTCAACTCTGTTAGTTGAATGCTTAGAGCAGAAAGAAGTTTCGCAGAATGCTTCCATGTAGTTTTTATTTGAAGATATTCCTTTATCCATTATAGGCCCCACAGCGCTCCGAATGTCCGCCTGCAGTTTCTACATAAATAGAGTTTCAGAACTTCTCATTCAAAAGTAAGTTTCAAGTCTGTTAGTTGAATGCACAGATGAGAACGTAGTATCACAGAATGCTTCCGTGTAGTTTTTATTTGAAGATATTCCTTTTACCACTATTGGCCGCATAGTGCTCCGAATGTCCGCTTGCAGTTCCCACAGAAAGAGTGTTTCAGAACTGCTCAATCAAAACTAAGGTTCAACTCTGCTAGTTGAATGCACAGAACAGAGAGAAGTTTCACACGATGCTTCAGTGTAGTTTTATTAGGAGATATTCCTTTTTCCACTATAGGCCCCTTAGCGCTCCGAATGTCCTCTTGCAGTTTCTGCAAAAAGAGGGTTTCAGAACTGCTCAATCAAAAGTAAGTTTTCAGTCTGCTGGGTAAACACATAGATCAGAAAGAAGTTTCACAGAATGCTCCTGGTAGTTTTATTTGAAGACATTCCTTTTTCCACTATAGGCCTCTCACCGCTCCGAATGTCCACTGGCAGTTTCTACAGAAGGAGAGGTCCAGAACTTCTCAATCAAAAGTAAGTTTCAACTCTGTTAGTTGAATGCACAGATCAGAAAGAAGTTTCGCAGAATGCTTTTGTGTAGTTTTTATTTGAAGATATTCCTTTTTCCATGATGTGCCTCTTAGCTCTCCGACCATCTGCTTGCAGTTTCTAGAGAGAGAGACTTCAGAACTTCTCAATGAAAAGTAACGTTCACCTATGTTAGCTGAATGCTGAGATCAGAAAGAAGTTTCGCAGGATGCTTCTGTGTAGTTTTTATTAGGAGATATTCCTTTTTCCACTAAAGACCCCTTAACGCTCCGAATTTCCGCTAGCATTTTCTACAGAAACAGTGTTTCAAAACTGCTCAATCAAAAGTAAGTTTCAACTCTGATAGTTGAGTGCACAGATTAGAAAGTAGTTTCGCTGAATGCTTCTGTGTTGCTTTTATTTGGAGATATTCCGTTTTCCACTATAGGAACCTTAGGGCTCCAAATGTGCGCTTGCAGTTCCTACAGAAAGTGTGTTTCAGAACTGCTCAATCAAAAGTAAGGTTCAACTCTGCTAGTTGAATGCACAGATCAGGAAAAAGTTTCGCAGAATGCTTCTATGTAGTTTTTACTTGAAGATAGTTCTTTTCCACTAAGGGCCCGTTAGCCCTCCAAATGTCCGCTTGCAGTTTCTACAGATAGAGTGATTCAGAACTGCCGAATCAAAAGAATGTTCAATTCTGCTAGCTGAATGCAGAGATCAGAAAAAAGATTCGCAGAATGCTTCTATATAGTTTTATTGAGATATTCCTTTTCCACTAAGGCCCCTTAGCCCTCCGAATGTCCGCTTGCAGTTTCTACAGATAGAGTGTTTCAGAACTGCCCAATCAAAAGAAACGTTCAACTCTGCTAGCTGAATGCACAGATCAGAAAGAGTTCCGCAGAAAGCTTCTGTGTAGTTTTATTTGAAGATATTCCTTTTTCCACTATAAGCCCCTCAGAGCTCCGAATTTCCGCTTGCAGTTTCTACAGAAGAGTGTTTCAGAACTGCTTAATCAAAAGTAAAGTTCAGCTCTGCTAGTTGAATGCACAGATCAGAAAGAAGTTTCGCAGTATGCTTCTGTGTAGTTTTGATTTGAAGATATTCCTGTTTCCACTTTAGGCCTCTTAGTGTTCCAAATGTCCGTTTGCTGTTTCTACACAAAGAGTTTTTCAGAACTGCTCAATCAAAAGTAAGGTTCAACTCTTCTAGTTGAATGCACAGATCAGAAAGAAGTTTTGCAGAATGCTTCTGTGTAGTTTTTATTTTGAAGATATTCCTTTTCCACTAAGGCCCCTTAGCACTCCAAATATCCACTTGCAGTTTCAACAGAGAGAGAGTTTCAGAACAACTCATTCAAAAGTAAGTTTCAACTCTGTTAGTTGAATGCACAGATCAGAAAGGAGTTTCACTGGATGATTCTGTGCAGTTTCTATTTGAAGATATTCTTTTTCCACTATGGGCTTCTTAGTGCTCCGAGTATCCCCTAGCAGTTTCTAGAGAAAAGAGTTGCAGAACTTCTCAATCAAAAGTAAGGTTCAACTCTGTTATTGAATGCACAGATCATAAGGAAGTTTCACAGAATGCTTCTCTGTAGTTTTTCTTGAAGACATTCCTTTTTCCACGATAGGCCCCTTAGTGCTCCGGATATCCGCTTGCAGTTTCTACAGAGAGAGAGTTTCAGAACTTCTCAATCAAAAGTAAGGTTCAACTCTGTGAGTTGAATGCACAGATCAGAAAGCTGTTCGCAGAATGCTTCTGTGTAGTTTTTATTTGAAGATATTCCTTTTTCCACTGTAGGCCCCATAGCGCTCCGAATGTCCGAATGCAGTTCCTACAGAAAGAGTGTTTCAGAACTGCTCAATCAAAAGTAAGGTTTCAAGTCTGCTAGTTGATTGCACAGATCAGAAATTAGTTTCGCAGAATGCTTCTGTATAGTTTTTATTTGAAGATAATCCTTTTTCCACTATAGGCCCCTTACGCTCCGAATGTCTACTAGCATTTTCTACAGAAAGAGTGTTCAGAACTCCTCAATCAAATGTAAGGTCAGCTCTGGTGGTTGAATGCTCAGATCTGAAAGAAGTTTCACAGAATGGCCTTCTGTGTAGTTTTTATTTGAAGATATTCTGTTTTCCACTATAGGCCCCTTAGCGCTCCAAATGTCCGCTTGCAGTTTCTACAAGAAGACTGTTTCAATACTCCTCAATCAAAAGTAAGGTTCAAATCTTCCTCGTAAATGTACAGATCAGGAAGAAGTTTCGCAGAATGCTTCTGTGTAGTTTTTATTTGAAGATATACCTTGTTGCACAATAGGCCCCTTAGCGCTCCAAAGGACCGGTTGCAGTTTCTACAGAGAGAGAGTTTCAGAACTTCTCATTCAAAAGTAAGTTTCAACTCTGTTAGTTAAATGCACAGATCAGAAAGGAGTTTCACAGCATTTTTCTCTGTAGTTTTTATTTGAAGATATTGCTTTTTTCCACTATAGGCCTCTTGGCGCTCCGAATGTCCGCTTGCTGTTTCTATAGAAAGAGTGTTTCAGAACTGCTCAATCAAAAGTAAGCTTCAACTCTGTTAGTGGAATGCCCAGAACAGAAGAAGTTTCTCAGAGTGCTTCTGTGTAGGTTTTATTTGAAGATATTCTTTTTTCCTCTATTGGCCCCATAGTGCTCCGAATGTCCAGTTGCAGTTTCTACAATAAGAGTGTTCCAAAACTGCTCAATCAAAGTAAGTTTAAAACTGTTAGTTGAATGCACTGAACAGAGAGAAATTTCACCGAATGGTTCTGTGTAGTTTTTATTTGAGGATTGCCTTTTTCAACTGCAGGCCCTTAGCGCTCTGAATGTCCACTTGCAGTTTCTACAGAAAGAGTGTTTCAGATCTGCTCAATCAAAGGTAGGCTTCAAATCTGTTAGTTGAATGCACAGAACAGAAAGTAGTTTCACTAAATGCTTGTGTGTAGTTTTTATTTGAAGATATTCCTTTTTCCACTATAGGCCCATAGCGCTCCGAATATCCAGTTTCAGTTTCTTCAGTAAGAGTGTTTCAAAACTGCTCAATTGAAAGTAAGGTTAAACTCTGTTAGCTGAATGCACAGAACAGAAAGAAGTTTCTCAGAATGCTTCTGTGTAGTTTTTATTTGAGGATACTCCTTTTTAAAACTATAGGCCCCTTTGCACTCTGAATCGATGTCCACTTGCATTTTCTACATAAAGACTGTTTCAGAAATGCTCAATGAAAGTAAGCTTCAAATCTGTTAGTGGAATGCAAGAACAGGAAGAAGTTT
>NW_022097259.1:0-11713 GCF_006542625.1 Nomascus leucogenys
TTCTGTAGAAAATGCAAGTGGACCTTCAGAGCGCTAAGAGGCCTACAGCGGAAAAAGTAATACCTTCAAATACAAACTTCACAGAAGCATTCTGTGAAATTTCTTTCTGTTCTTTGCATTCATCTAACAGAGTTGAACCTTACTTTTGATTGAGCACTTCTGAAACACCCTTTCTATAGAAAATGCAATTGGACATTCAGGGAGCTAAGAGGCCTATAGTGGAAAAAGGAATATTTTCAAATAAAAACTGCACAGAAGCAATCTGCGAAACTTCTTCTGTTCTGTTCATTCAACTAACATAGTTGAACGGTAGTTTTTATTGAGCAGTTCTGAAACACTCTTTCTGTAGAAAATGCAAGTGGACATTCAGGGCGCTGAGAGGCCTATAGTGGGAAAAGTAATATCTTCAAATAAAAACCACACAGAAGCAATCTGTGAAACTTCTTACTGTTCTGTGCATTCAATTAACCGAGTTGAACCTTAGTTATTATTGAGCAGTTCTGAAACACTCTTTCTGTAGAAAATGCAAGTGAACATTCAGGGCGCTAAGAGTCCTATAGCGGAAAAATGAATATGTTCAAATAAAAACTACACAGAAGCAATCTGTGAAACTTTTTACTGTTCTGTGCATTCAACTAACAGAGTTGAACCTTAGTTTATATTGAGCAGTTATGAAACACTCTTTCTGCAGAAAATGCAAGTGAACATTCAGGGCGCTAAGAGGCCTATAGTTGAAAAAGGTATATGTTCAAATAAAAACTACAAAGAAGCTATCTGTGAAACTTCTTACAGTTCTGTGCATTCAACTAACAGAGTTCAACCTTACTTTTGATTGAGCAGTTCTGAAACACTCTTTCTGTAGAAAATGCAAGTGGACATTCAGGGCGCTAAGAGGCCTATGGTGGAAAAAGGAATACCTTCAAATAAAAACTACACAGAAGCAATCTGTGAAACTTCTTACGGTTCTGTTCTTTAAACTAACACAGTTGAACCTTAATTTTGATTGAACAGTTCTGAAACACTCTTTCTGTAGAAAATGCAAGTGGACCTTCGGAGCGCTAAGAGGCCTATAGCGGAAAAAGTAATACCTTCAAATAAAAACTACACAGAAGCATTCTGTGAAACTTCTTTCTGTTCTGTGCTTTCAACTAACAGAGTTTAACCTTACTTTTGATTGAGCAGTTCTGAAACCCTCTTTCTGTAGAAAATGCAATTGGACATTCAGGGCGCTAAGAGGCCTATAGTGGAAAAGGAATATTTTCAAATAAAAACTGCACAGAAGAAATCTGTGAAACTTCTTACTGTTCTGTGCATTCAGCTAACAGAGTTGAACCTCAGTTTTGATTGAGCAGTTCTGAAACCCTCTTTCTGTAGAAAATACAAGTGGACATTCAGGGCGCTAAGAGTACTATAGTGGAAAAAGGAAAAAGTTCACATAAAAACTACACAGAAGCTATCTGTGAAACTTCTCTCTGTTCTGTGCATTCAACTAACGGATTTGAACCTTACTTTTGATTGAGAAGTTCTGAAACACTCTTTCTGTAGAAAATGCAAGTGGACCTTCGGAGCGCTAAGAGGCCTACAGCGGAAAAAGTAATACCTTCAAATACAAACTTCACAGAAGCATTCTGTGAAATTTCTTTCTGTTCTTTGCATTCATCTAACAGAGTTGAACCTTACTTTTGATTGAGCACTTCTGAAACACCCTTTCTATAGAAAATGCAATTGGACATTCAGGGAGCTAAGAGGCCTATAGTGGAAAAAGGAATATTTTCAAATAAAAACTGCACAGAAGCAATCTGCGAAACTTCTTACTGTTCTGTTCATTCAACTAACATAGTTGAACGGTAGTTTTTATTGAGCAGTTCTGAAACACTCTTTCTGTAGAAAATGCAAGTGGACATTCAGGGCGCTGAGAGGCCTATAGTGGGAAAAGGAATATCTTCAAATAAAAACCACACAGAAGCAATCTGTGAAACTTCTTACTGTTCTGTGCATTCAACTAACCGAGTTGAACCTTAGTTATTATTGAGCAGTTCTGAAACACTCTTTCTGTAGAAAATGCAAGTGAACATTCAGGGCGCTAAGAGTCCTATAGCGGAAAAATGAATATGTTCAAATAAAAACTACACAGAAGCAATCTGTGAAACTTTTTACTGTTCTGTGCATTCAACTAACAGAGTTGAACCTTAGTTTATATTGAGCAGTTATGAAACACTCTTTCTGCAGAAAATGCAAGTGAACATTCAGGGCGCTAAGAGGCCTATAGTTGAAAAAGGTATATGTTCAAATAAAAACTACAAAGAAGCTATCTGTGAAACTTCTTACAGTTCTGTGCATTCAACTAACAGAGTTCAACCTTACTTTTGATTGAGCAGTTCTGAAACACCCTTTCTGTAGAAAATGCAAGTGGACATTCAGGGCGCTAAGAGGCCTATGGTGGAAAAAGGAATACCTTCAAATAAAAACTACACAGAAGCAATCTGTGAAACTTCTTACGGTTCTGTTCTTTAAACTAACACAGTTGAACCTTAATTTTGATTGAACAGTTCTGAAACACTCTTTCTGTAGAAAATGCAAGTGGACCTTCGGAGCGCTAAGAGGCCTATAGCGGAAAAAGTAATACCTTCAAATAAAAACTACACAGAAGCATTCTGTGAAACTTCTTTCTGTTCTGTGCTTTCAACTAACAGAGTTTAACCTTACTTTTGATTGAGCAGTTCTGAAACCCTCTTTCTGTAGAAAATGCAATTGGACATTCAGGGCGCTAAGAGGCCTATAGTGGAAAAGGAATATTTTCAAATAAAAACTGCACAGAAGAAATCTGTGAAACTTCTTACTGTTCTGTGCATTCAGCTAACAGAGTTGAACCTCAGTTTTGATTGAGCAGTTCTGAAACCCTCTTTCTGTAGAAAATACAAGTGGACATTCAGGGCGCTAAGAGTACTATAGTGGAAAAAGGAAAAAGTTCACATAAAAACTACACAGAAGCTATCTGTGAAACTTCTCTCTGTTCTGTGCATTCAACTAACGGATTTGAACCTTACTTTTGATTGAGAAGTTCTGAAACACTCTTTCTGTAGAAAATGCAAGTGGACCTTCGGAGCGCTAAGAGGCCTACAGCGGAAAAAGTAATACCTTCAAATACAAACTTCACAGAAGCATTCTGTGAAATTTCTTTCTGTTCTTTGCATTCATCTAACAGAGTTGAACCTTACTTTTGATTGAGCACTTCTGAAACACCCTTTCTATAGAAAATGCAATTGGACATTCAGGGAGCTAAGAGGCCTATAGTGGAAAAAGGAATATTTTCAAATAAAAACTGCACAGAAGCAATCTGCGAAACTTCTTACTGTTCTGTTCATTCAACTAACATAGTTGAACGGTAGTTTTTATTGAGCAGTTCTGAAACACTCTTTCTGTAGAAAATGCAAGTGGACATTCAGGGCGCTGAGAGGCCTATAGTGGGAAAAGGAATATCTTCAAATAAAAACCACACAGAAGCAATCTGTGAAACTTCTTACTGTTCTGTGCATTCAACTAACCGAGTTGAACCTTAGTTATTATTGAGCAGTTCTGAAACACTCTTTCTGTAGAAAATGCAAGTGAACATTCAGGGCGCTAAGAGTCCTATAGCGGAAAAATGAATATGTTCAAATAAAAACTACACAGAAGCAATCTGTGAAACTTTTTACTGTTCTGTGCATTCAACTAACAGAGTTGAACCTTAGTTTTTATTGAGCAGTTATAAAACACCCTTTCTGTATAAAATGCAAGTGGACATTCAGGGCGCTAAGAGGCCTATGGTGGAAAAAGGAATACCTTCAAATAAAAACTACACAGAAGCAATCTGTGAAACTTCTTATGGTTCTGTTCTTTAAACTAACAGAGTTGAACCTTAATTTTTATTGAACAGTTCTGAAACACTCTTTCTGTAGAAAATGCAAGTGGACCTTCGGAGCGCTAAGAGGCCTATAGCGGAAAAAGTAATACCTTCAAATAAAAACTACACAGAAGCATTCTGTGAAACTTCTTTCTGTTCTGTGCTTTCAACTAACAGAGTTTAAACTTACTTTTGATTGAGGAGTTCTGAATCCCTCTTTCTGTAGAAAATGCAATTGGACATTCAGGGCGCTAAGAGGCCTATAGTGGAAAAGGAATATTTTCAAATAAAAACTGCAAAGAAGAAATCTGTGAAACTTCTTACTGTTCTGTGCATTCAGCTAACAGAGTTGAACCTCAGTTTTGATTGAGCAGTTCTGAAACCCTCTTTCTGTAGAAAATACAAGTGGACATTCAGGGCGCTAAGAGTACTATAGTGGAAAAAGGAAAAAGTTCACATAAAAACTACACAGAAGCTATCTGTGAAACTTCTCTCTGTTCTGTGCATTCAACTAACGGATTTGAACCTTACTTTTGATTGAGAAGTTCTGAAACACTCTTTCTGTAGAAAATGCAAGTGGACCTTCGGAGCGCTAAGAGGCCTACAGCGGAAAAAGTAATACCTTCAAATACAAACTTCACAGAAGCATTCTGTGAAATTTCTTTCTGTTCTTTGCATTCATCTAACAGAGTTGAACCTTACTTTTGATTGAGCACTTCTGAAACACCCTTTCTATAGAAAATGCAATTGGACATTCAGGGAGCTAAGAGGCCTATAGTGGAAAAAGGAATATTTTCAAATAAAAACTGCACAGAAGCAATCTGCGAAACTTCTTACTGTTCTGTTCATTCAACTAACATAGTTGAACGGTAGTTTTTATTGAGCAGTTCTGAAACACTCTTTCTGTAGAAAATGCAAGTGGACATTCAGGGCGCTGAGAGGCCTATAGTGGGAAAAGGAATATCTTCAAATAAAAACCACACAGAAGCAATCTGTGAAACTTCTTACTGTTCTGTGCATTCAACTAACCGAGTTGAACCTTAGTTATTATTGAGCAGTTCTGAAACACTCTTTCTGTAGAAAATGCAAGTGAACATTCAGGGCGCTAAGAGTCCTATAGCGGAAAAATGAATATGTTCAAATAAAAACTACACAGAAGCAATCTGTGAAACTTTTTACTGTTCTGTGCATTCAACTAACAGAGTTGAACCTTAGTTTATATTGAGCAGTTATGAAACACTCTTTCTGCAGAAAATGCAAGTGAACATTCAGGCGCTAAGAGCCTATAAAAAGTATATGTCAAAAAAAAAAAAAATATTGAAACTTTAATTCATCAAAACAGAGTCAACTACTTTATGAGATTGAAACACCTTTCTGTAGAAAATGCAAGTGACATTCAGGCGCTAAGAGGCCTATGGTGGAAAAAGGAATACCTTCAAATAAAAACTACACAGAAGCAATCTGTGAAACTTCTTACGGTTCTGTTCTTTAAACTAACACAGTTGAACCTTAATTTTGATTGAACAGTTCTGAAACACTCTTTCTGTAGAAAATGCAAGTGGACCTTCGGAGCGCTAAGAGGCCTATAGCGGAAAAAGTAATACCTTCAAATAAAAACTACACAGAAGCATTCTGTGAAACTTCTTTCTGTTCTGTGCTTTCAACTAACAGAGTTTAACCTTACTTTTGATTGAGCAGTTCTGAAACCCTCTTTCTGTAGAAAATGCAATTGGACATTCAGGGCGCTAAGAGGCCTATAGTGGAAAAGGAATATTTTCAAATAAAAACTGCACAGAAGAAATCTGTGAAACTTCTTACTGTTCTGTGCATTCAGCTAACAGAGTTGAACCTCAGTTTTGATTGAGCAGTTCTGAAACCCTCTTTCTGTAGAAAATACAAGTGGACATTCAGGGCGCTAAGAGTACTATAGTGGAAAAAGGAAAAAGTTCACATAAAAACTACACAGAAGCTATCTGTGAAACTTCTCTCTGTTCTGTGCATTCAACTAACGGATTTGAACCTTACTTTTGATTGAGAAGTTCTGAAACACTCTTTCTGTAGAAAATGCAAGTGGACCTTCGGAGCGCTAAGAGGCCTACAGCGGAAAAAGTAATACCTTCAAATACAAACTTCACAGAAGCATTCTGTGAAATTTCTTTCTGTTCTTTGCATTCATCTAACAGAGTTGAACCTTACTTTTGATTGAGCACTTCTGAAACACCCTTTCTATAGAAAATGCAATTGGACATTCAGGGAGCTAAGAGGCCTATAGTGGAAAAAGGAATATTTTCAAATAAAAACTGCACAGAAGCAATCTGCGAAACTTCTTACTGTTCTGTTCATTCAACTAACATAGTTGAACGGTAGTTTTTATTGAGCAGTTCTGAAACACTCTTTCTGTAGAAAATGCAAGTGGACATTCAGGGCGCTGAGAGGCCTATAGTGGGAAAAGGAATATCTTCAAATAAAAACCACACAGAAGCAATCTGTGAAACTTCTTACTGTTCTGTGCATTCAACTAACCGAGTTGAACCTTAGTTATTATTGAGCAGTTCTGAAACACTCTTTCTGTAGAAAATGCAAGTGAACATTCAGGGCGCTAAGAGTCCTATAGCGGAAAAATGAATATGTTCAAATAAAAACTACACAGAAGCAATCTGTGAAACTTTTTACTGTTCTGTGCATTCAACTAACAGAGTTGAACCTTAGTTTATATTGAGCAGTTATGAAACACTCTTTCTGCAGAAAATGCAAGTGAACATTCAGGGCGCTAAGAGGCCTATAGTTGAAAAAGGTATATGTTCAAATAAAAACTACAAAGAAGCTATCTGTGAAACTTCTTACAGTTCTGTGCATTCAACTAACAGAGTTCAACCTTACTTTTGATTGAGCAGTTCTGAAACACCCTTTCTGTAGAAAATGCAAGTGGACATTCAGGGCGCTAAGAGGCCTATGGTGGAAAAAGGAATACCTTCAAATAAAAACTACACAGAAGCAATCTGTGAAACTTCTTACGGTTCTGTTCTTTAAACTAACACAGTTGAACCTTAATTTTGATTGAACAGTTCTGAAACACTCTTTCTGTAGAAAATGCAAGTGGACCTTCGGAGCGCTAAGAGGCCTATAGCGGAAAAAGTAATACCTTCAAATAAAAACTACACAGAAGCATTCTGTGAAACTTCTTTCTGTTCTGTGCTTTCAACTAACAGAGTTTAACCTTACTTTTGATTGAGCAGTTCTGAAACCCTCTTTCTGTAGAAAATGCAATTGGACATTCAGGGCGCTAAGAGGCCTATAGTGGAAAAGGAATATTTTCAAATAAAAACTGCACAGAAGAAATCTGTGAAACTTCTTACTGTTCTGTGCATTCAGCTAACAGAGTTGAACCTCAGTTTTGATTGAGCAGTTCTGAAACCCTCTTTCTGTAGAAAATACAAGTGGACATTCAGGGCGCTAAGAGTACTATAGTGGAAAAAGGAAAAAGTTCACATAAAAACTACACAGAAGCTATCTGTGAAACTTCTCTCTGTTCTGTGCATTCAACTAACGGATTTGAACCTTACTTTTGATTGAGAAGTTCTGAAACACTCTTTCTGTAGAAAATGCAAGTGGACCTTCGGAGCGCTAAGAGGCCTACAGCGGAAAAAGTAATACCTTCAAATACAAACTTCACAGAAGCATTCTGTGAAATTTCTTTCTGTTCTTTGCATTCATCTAACAGAGTTGAACCTTACTTTTGATTGAGCACTTCTGAAACACCCTTTCTATAGAAAATGCAATTGGACATTCAGGGAGCTAAGAGGCCTATAGTGGAAAAAGGAATATTTTCAAATAAAAACTGCACAGAAGCAATCTGCGAAACTTCTTACTGTTCTGTTCATTCAACTAACATAGTTGAACGGTAGTTTTTATTGAGCAGTTCTGAAACACTCTTTCTGTAGAAAATGCAAGTGGACATTCAGGGCGCTGAGAGGCCTATAGTGGGAAAAGGAATATCTTCAAATAAAAACCACACAGAAGCAATCTGTGAAACTTCTTACTGTTCTGTGCATTCAACTAACCGAGTTGAACCTTAGTTATTATTGAGCAGTTCTGAAACACTCTTTCTGTAGAAAATGCAAGTGAACATTCAGGGCGCTAAGAGTCCTATAGCGGAAAAATGAATATGTTCAAATAAAAACTACACAGAAGCAATCTGTGAAACTTTTTACTGTTCTGTGCATTCAACTAACAGAGTTGAACCTTAGTTTATATTGAGCAGTTATGAAACACTCTTTCTGCAGAAAATGCAAGTGAACATTCAGGGCGCTAAGAGGCCTATAGTTGAAAAAGGTATATGTTCAAATAAAAACTACAAAGAAGCTATCTGTGAAACTTCTTACAGTTCTGTGCATTCAACTAACAGAGTTCAACCTTACTTTTGATTGAGCAGTTCTGAAACACCCTTTCTGTAGAAAATGCAAGTGGACATTCAGGGCGCTAAGAGGCCTATGGTGGAAAAAGGAATACCTTCAAATAAAAACTACACAGAAGCAATCTGTGAAACTTCTTACGGTTCTGTTCTTTAAACTAACACAGTTGAACCTTAATTTTGATTGAACAGTTCTGAAACACTCTTTCTGTAGAAAATGCAAGTGGACCTTCGGAGCGCTAAGAGGCCTATAGCGGAAAAAGTAATACCTTCAAATAAAAACTACACAGAAGCATTCTGTGAAACTTCTTTCTGTTCTGTGCTTTCAACTAACAGAGTTTAACCTTACTTTTGATTGAGCAGTTCTGAAACCCTCTTTCTGTAGAAAATGCAATTGGACATTCAGGGCGCTAAGAGGCCTATAGTGGAAAAGGAATATTTTCAAATAAAAACTGCACAGAAGAAATCTGTGAAACTTCTTACTGTTCTGTGCATTCAGCTAACAGAGTTGAACCTCAGTTTTGATTGAGCAGTTCTGAAACCCTCTTTCTGTAGAAAATACAAGTGGACATTCAGGGCGCTAAGAGTACTATAGTGGAAAAAGGAAAAAGTTCACATAAAAACTACACAGAAGCTATCTGTGAAACTTCTCTCTGTTCTGTGCATTCAACTAACGGATTTGAACCTTACTTTTGATTGAGAAGTTCTGAAACACTCTTTCTGTAGAAAATGCAAGTGGACCTTCGGAGCGCTAAGAGGCCTACAGCGGAAAAAGTAATACCTTCAAATACAAACTTCACAGAAGCATTCTGTGAAATTTCTTTCTGTTCTTTGCATTCATCTAACAGAGTTGAACCTTACTTTTGATTGAGCACTTCTGAAACACCCTTTCTATAGAAAATGCAATTGGACATTCAGGGAGCTAAGAGGCCTATAGTGGAAAAAGGAATATTTTCAAATAAAAACTGCACAGAAGCAATCTGCGAAACTTCTTACTGTTCTGTTCATTCAACTAACATAGTTGAACGGTAGTTTTTATTGAGCAGTTCTGAAACACTCTTTCTGTAGAAAATGCAAGTGGACATTCAGGGCGCTGAGAGGCCTATAGTGGGAAAAGGAATATCTTCAAATAAAAACCACACAGAAGCAATCTGTGAAACTTCTTACTGTTCTGTGCATTCAACTAACCGAGTTGAACCTTAGTTATTATTGAGCAGTTCTGAAACACTCTTTCTGTAGAAAATGCAAGTGAACATTCAGGGCGCTAAGAGTCCTATAGCGGAAAAATGAATATGTTCAAATAAAAACTACACAGAAGCAATCTGTGAAACTTTTTACTGTTCTGTGCATTCAACTAACAGAGTTGAACCTTAGTTTATATTGAGCAGTTATGAAACACTCTTTCTGCAGAAAATGCAAGTGAACATTCAGGGCGCTAAGAGGCCTATAGTTGAAAAAGGTATATGTTCAAATAAAAACTACAAAGAAGCTATCTGTGAAACTTCTTACAGTTCTGTGCATTCAACTAACAGAGTTCAACCTTACTTTTGATTGAGCAGTTCTGAAACACCCTTTCTGTAGAAAATGCAAGTGGACATTCAGGGCGCTAAGAGGCCTATGGTGGAAAAAGGAATACCTTCAAATAAAAACTACACAGAAGCAATCTGTGAAACTTCTTACGGTTCTGTTCTTTAAACTAACACAGTTGAACCTTAATTTTGATTGAACAGTTCTGAAACACTCTTTCTGTAGAAAATGCAAGTGGACCTTCGGAGCGCTAAGAGGCCTATAGCGGAAAAAGTAATACCTTCAAATAAAAACTACACAGAAGCATTCTGTGAAACTTCTTTCTGTTCTGTGCTTTCAACTAACAGAGTTTAACCTTACTTTTGATTGAGCAGTTCTGAAACCCTCTTTCTGTAGAAAATGCAATTGGACATTCAGGGCGCTAAGAGGCCTATAGTGGAAAAGGAATATTTTCAAATAAAAACTGCACAGAAGAAATCTGTGAAACTTCTTACTGTTCTGTGCATTCAGCTAACAGAGTTGAACCTATTTGATTGAGCAGTTCTGAAACCTCTTTCTGTAGAAAATCAAGTGGACATTCAGGCGCTAAGATATGGAAAAAAAAAAAAAAAAACAAAAAATCTGAAACTTCTTTTTTTTAATAACATTGAACTTATTTATTGAAAGTTCTGAAACACTCTTTCTGTAGAAAATGCAAGTGGACCTTCGGAGCGCTAAGAGGCCTATAGCGGAAAAAGTAATACCTTCAAATAAAAACTACACAGAACCAATCTGTGAAACTTCTTTCTGTTCTGTGCTTTCAACTAACAGAGTTTAACCTTACTTTTGATTGAGCAGTTCTGAAACCCTCTTTCTGTAGAAAATGCAATTGGACATTCAGGGCGCTAAGAGGCCTATAGTGGAAAAGGAATATTTTCAAATAAAAACTGCACAGAAGAAATCTGTGAAACTTCTTACTGTTCTGTGCATTCAGCTAACAGAGTTGAACCTCAGTTTTGATTGAGCAGTTCTGAAACCCTCTTTCTGTAGAAAATACAAGTGGACATTCAGGGCGCTAAGAGTACTATAGTGGAAAAAGGAAAAAGTTCACATAAAAACTACACAGAAGCTATCTGTGAAACTTCTCTCTGTTCTGTGCATTCAACTAACGGATTTGAACCTTACTTTTGATTGAGAAGTTCTGAAACACTCTTTCTGTAGAAAATGCAAGTGGACCTTCGGAGCGCTAAGAGGCCTACAGCGGAAAAAGTAATACCTTCAAATACAAACTTCACAGAAGCATTCTGTGAAATTTCTTTCTGTTCTTTGCATTCATCTAACAGAGTTGAACCTTACTTTTGATTGAGCACTTCTGAAACACCCTTTCTATAGAAAATGCAATTGGACATTCAGGGAGCTAAGAGGCCTATAGTGGAAAAAGGAATATTTTCAAATAAAAACTGCACAGAAGCAATCTGCGAAACTTCTTACTGTTCTGTTCATTCAACTAACATAGTTGAACGGTAGTTTTTATTGAGCAGTTCTGAAACACTCTTTCTGTAGAAAATGCAAGTGGACATTCAGGGCGCTGAGAGGCCTATAGTGGGAAAAGGAATATCTTCAAATAAAAACCACACAGAAGCAATCTGTGAAACTTCTTACTGTTCTGTGCATTCAACTAACCGAGTTGAACCTTAGTTATTATTGAGCAGTTCTGAAACACTCTTTCTGTAGAAAATGCAAGTGAACATTCAGGGCGCTAAGAGTCCTATAGCGGAAAAATGAATATGTTCAAATAAAAACTACACAGAAGCAATCTGTGAAACTTTTTACTGTTCTGTGCATTCAACTAACAGAGTTGAACCTTAGTTTATATTGAGCAGTTATGAAACACTCTTTCTGCAGAAAATGCA
>NW_022097260.1:0-25495 GCF_006542625.1 Nomascus leucogenys
TCATCAAGAATTACCAGCCAGAGGTGAAGGGACTCTTGTTTGTGTCCTGCCTACCACTGGGCACACAAAAGCTTTCAGTAGTGCAACCAGATGGCTGGTTTGGCCTGGTTCCCTGCAAAGAAGATGTATCTCTGATCCCCACTAGCCCATCAGTCCTGGAACTCAGAATCCTATATGCAGTAAACATGAAGCTCCAACTCCATAGCTGACTTTACCTCCTTACTGTCCTTCTGCCATCTGGTGTTTCAGATGCTCTCCAGATCTGGACTTCTTGGCTCCCCTACCTTTACCAAGTGAACTCAGGATGTATCATTCTCAGTCTTCTCCTGCCAGTCCAAGGTGAAACTCACCAATACAGGCATAACCTGGATGGGCTTCCTTGGAATATTTAGAAAACAATGAGCTTGCTTGGGGGTGGTGTGAGCTCTAGGAGTAGAGTTACAGTCTCCCATGGAAACCTGAGAGGACTTAGAATATTCTCAAAGGCCTAAGCAGTCCAATCTGTCCTGGAAATATCAGGAATGATATACTCGGTCTTCCTGAGGCTCCAAAATTTTTCTAAATAAACTCAGAGGTTAAAGAACCATTTTTCTCTTGGGAACTAAAGTGGAGTTATTTGCCTTCTGCCAGCATCTCACTTTTTTTTTTTCTCTAAGTTAGCTTTTGAGCACAGACGTAGATATTCCTTGTATTTGATTTACACAGGGAGCTTCCCAGAATGCCCAGGCCTCTGGATATTTTCTGCATTCACTCAGGTATTCACAAAATGCTGCAGTTCTATTGAAAATCTCTGAGATGGCCATTTGATCACCTGAGTAACTTTAGAATGTGTCTTCTATGGAAGCCCTGGAGCCTCCCTTCTGGTATTTCATCCATTGCTGGTACCAAGTACCCAGGGTGAAACCCTCCATCAGACATTGTTGGCAATTCCAGTATGGAGATGACACTAACGTGATGGGGCTCAAGAATCAGATGGTAGAAGACCAGCTGGGAGGTGAAGTGTCAGTAGGCTAGGGGCTTAATGTTCGATGCACACCAGACTTCTGAGACTCAGGAGGCAGGTGTGGATCTGTCTGCCAGTGTCTCTCATCTACAGCCTGGACTAGCTATTTCTTGGGGTGAACTACTGAAGGCTTTTATATGACCTGTGTCAGGCAAGACTCTGGCCAGACCCTTTGCCATAGTCCATTTGTAATACATTTCCACGTGGCACAGGTATCTCCACTTTTGCCCATGCTCTCATGTGGCTCAGAATTATTCTCCCTACTGCCACTCTTCTTTGCCATCACAGAAGATATTTCAAGATGTAGCCCTAAGCTTCTCCTTCTAATCAATAACATGAGGGCTCGTATGGGAACATTGTCACAGGCTTACAGGAATATGTTCTTAAATATCTGCTTTTTTATTACTCTCTTCATTAAATTGACATTATATCATCACCATTATGATTGTTATTAATGTTATTATTATATTGGTACAGTTCTTTATCATGGATATATTTGTGGTAGTTTTTATTCAATGTTGAATAATTTTTTTATGTTCCTGAAGACTGTTGAATTTGCTGAAGATGATTAAAAGGCAACCTTAAAACATAAATACCACAGCAACCCCAGGACTCCTACTGTACTGCCTGGTGTCCTGTAAAAGAATGGGCTTCCTGAATTATTCTTTTATTTTTCAGGCAAGTACCTATTCATACCAGCATAGGAGACTGATGAAGTGCACCCTCATCTTGCCATGGGCTCAGAAATAATTCATACATATGCTTTATGTGATAGCAACTCTATGTGTAGGCCTCTGAGCCCTAGAATGCACTTTCTTTCACCAACTAGTCCACCTAAAAGTTTTCTAAGTCAAATTCCCCCTCCATGCTTGGATAGGTCATGAATGGCTTTCTGTTACCCACCTAACAAGGGATATTGCTAAATCAGGTTTGTGGCCAAGAAACTTTTACCTGGAGTGGCAGGAGAGGGCCTACCTGTTCACCAGAGTGTCTGCAACATTTTCTTTTTCTTTCGTTTTTTTTTTTTTTTTTTGAGATAGAACCTCACTCTGTCACCCAGGCTGGAGTCCAGTGGCGCAATCTTGGCTCACTGCAACCTCCAACTCCCAGGTTCAGGCGATTCTCCTGCCTCAGCCTCCTGAGTAGCTGGGATTACAGGTGCGTGTCACCATGCCTGGCTAATTTTTGTATTTTTTAGTAGAGAGGGGGTTTCACCATGTTAGCCAGACTGGTCTCAAACTCCTGACCTTATGATCCGCCTGCCTTGGCCTCCCAAAGTGCTGGGATTACAGGCGTAAGCCACCGCACCTGGCCTCTGCAACATTTTCTAAGTCAGTATAGAAGCTCTTTGAACCACCTTTTCAGTCAAAGAACTCATGAAAAAGTCCTCCAAGAACTTGTGACCTTCTGGAAATTGTCAAAATCTCTACAGGTGTCCACAGAAATCTAGAGCTGTATTGAAAGCCACTGACTGGGTTCCACCATTATTAAAGCAAACGCAAAATATGCCATGCCCACCAAAAAAAAAATCCAGAAGCCATGGTATTTAGCTGTTTCCATCTTTCTTGCCTCCTGCAGGTGGGACAGTACTGAGTATCATGCCCTCCTACAGCCACTAGAGGACATGCCAGTGCCTAGAGGTACCAGAAGACAGGGGCCATGAAAGAGCAGATGACAGCCAGGTGGCTGGGAATGACATTGTCCTGGGCCTTATTGCTTGTGATGAACTCTGCCACTGGGCAACATGTGCAGGTCTGGACCCGTGCCTTCTCTGAATCCCTGCCCCATCAGCCAGCTGTCTTATCTCCTGAAAGCTGGTAGGTGTTGGTCAGCATGGTGTTCCAGGACCAGGGTTATATTAACATTTCCTCTTAGGCTGAAACACCAGAAGTTAACACAGGAGTCCCCAGGTGTGCACATACCAACCTCCAGATTGTTTTTCCTCTCATTCTAGATGTTCATCCTTGCTTTTTGGGACTTGAAATAATCCTATGCAGCCAAATATTTATGCCTATTATCCACTTATGGAAAACTTATATGTCCCAAGTCCATAGGGTTAGTATTATTATCAGTATTAAAACCATTAGTACTAGTATCATGATGATCATCATTCCTGTTAGTATCATCAATATTTTTATTACTGCCATTGTTAATATGGATTTTTCATTATTGTACAGCAATGAATATAGTTTATCCATTCACAAATGGTGTTCAGTTACCAAAGATGACTAAAAGGCATGTTCTACAGACATACACACACACAGCTGTCCTGGAGACCCAGCTTTGCTATCAATTGCTCTTTCGTAAGATGAGATCTCCCAATACCCACCAGTTTTTCAGGACTCGACCTGAGCTGACTCAGCTAGACCTGGAAAAGTTTCCTATGCCCAAATGTACTTGAAAAAATTTAAAAGTCTCTTCAGAGGCCCAGTAATAGCTTTTGGAAGCTTCTAAGACCAGGGAGGGTTTCTTGGCCATTCAGAGCCATTCAAATATTCTAAGCAAACTCAAGGATCCAGAAACCCCACTTGCAGTCATGAAATACCAGTGAATGGCCTCTGTGAGTCTCTTCAAGTTTTTCAAAGGTGACTGCCTGGGAAGGCTGGCCAGGAAGTCACCCAAGCCCAACCTTCTGCAGGAAGTTCTATGTCAGCCAGTGAATTGCCATTGAACAGAAGGGAGGAACAGAGACAGCATGCCTGAGCTTCTGGAAACATTCTAAGTGCCCTTGTTGGCCCAGAAAAGACTGGTGCTACCATATGAGGCACAGACTTGGCAACCTACCTACTCCAGGAATCATAGAAGGTTTAAAGATTCCCAGGAGGTCCCAGGAAGGGCAGCCATGGCCCTTTAGAGCCATCAGATTTTATTCTAAGTCTACGTGGGAGACAGTGCCCTTAGCTTCATAAAAACACCAGTGGAGGTGCTACACTTGCCCCAGTATCCAGTCTTTTCTACCTCATCTCAGAGCCAGGCAGCCACTATTTCCCAAAGCTGCTGTGCAATGAAAGGGGAATATTCTAGGTGTTCTCCTGTGCCCACGAAATTCTGTGGCTGCGCTGAAAGCCAGGAGTTATCCTCCGGAATGCTCTTCAGAAATCTGACAACACTGGTCAAGATTAAAGAAGCTCAATTCAACGTCATACAAAACCAATCACAAAAAAAAAAAAAAAAAAAAAAAAAAAAAAAAAAAAAAAAAAAAAAAAAACATCGTGAGACAAAATGAACACATCTGCTAATAATCATGAATGACAATAATAACAACAATGATGATCTTAGTGATAATGCCACCAACACTGTTAATGGCAATAACAATAAACCTGAGGTAATGAGTGTTAGGGTCCCGATTCACCTATGTGAAGGATGGCGCCAATTTCTGGCCTCACAGAAATAAAGGAAAAGTAAACACCCGGAGGAGGAGGAGGTGAACCTGGAGCTCCTGCCGGCCTCTGGGCGCTCCTTGGTGGAAGGAGAGGGACTTGGTCCTGAGCCTGCACCGGATCCACCCACACCAGAAGCCCGGAGTCCCAGTCCCTGGATGGGCTCAGTCCCACCCAGGCCAGACGCCCCGGAGCCCCAGAGCCCGGGTCCTCCAGCCCTCGCTGCCGCCGCTTCTCGCGGAGCCAGGGGCCCCCCGCGCCACCTCAGCCTCTGCGGGGCTCTGGGAGGGCAGCGCCGAGGATGCTCGGGCCCAGCGGCGGTATGCGGCCTCAGGAGGATACTGACGCCCTGAGGGCGCGGAATAGGGCGGCCTGCGCAGAGCCTGCCGTCTCAGGCCTTGCAAAAAGAGTGGCCTCTCCAACGCCCCTACAGGAACCTCCCTGGAGGCCCCAGCCCCAAAACCAGGGCGATGGCGCTTCCTTGACCATGGGTAAAGAAAACTCAGGTCCTCCCTGGAGACCCGGCCCGCTGAGGGAGGCAGATCGCGCATGCGCCCTGCGTGGCCAGAAAGATGGGTTTCATTGCCCTCTGCCGGCCATGAGGTGGCAGCACAGGACGTTTGGCCTTAGCGGTGGACCTGAGTCTGACTCACTGAAATTCAGGTGTAGATTATTCAGTACTTTTCTTTTGGAAGATCAAATGGAAATTGAGTACGATATCTTGTGCTTTAATTAAAGAAGATGGAAATAAAGAAGCAAATTCAAAAATCAGTATACAAAAGTCAGTTGATTCCTTCTATGTGGAGGGAAGACGAGCTTGAATAAAAGAAGCATTCTGTGTTATGCTTTAATAATGGCTGGAGATCTGCCACCATGCATTTGTCAAATCCCGTAGAATTTCACAGCACAAATAGTACATCTTAATGTGGCTCAGGAGTAAATATAATGTCAGCCACAGTTTGTGGGTAAATTACATATTTAATTAAATAGATTAAACAATAAATAATGATATGAGCTCTGTCTGGATACAGTCCTTGCCTCTCCAACCAGTTTGCCAAGGGCTTGAATTTCTTGCTCATTATCCTCACACTTGACATAAACCCTGGCTGCAGAGTAAAATCAATCACTTGTGGAGATTTTTTAATATAATGATGTGTCAATTTCAACCATGGATAAGGCCATTTAGCCTTAGTAAGGCCTATTGTATTAAGATTGTGCCTGTTTGGCAAAATTTCAAGTCATCCCACTTGATATTCAGGAAACATTTTCTCTTGAGTTTTAGGTTCAGTATTGAGGCTCCTTGATGGACAATACATTTTCCAATTCTGAGGACAAGGCAGAGGAGGTCCCCTCTGTGAGAACTTTCATTTTGCTTCGGGAAATGTACATTGAATCAAATATAGGAAAGGCTTGCAAGGTGGCTGAGAGGTTCAACTGTTTTATCATGCTGGTGTTTTATCTTCTGGACTGCAGCAAAAGGAGCACAGCTGTGTCTGTCTCTGTGTAATAACTCAGGACTTACCTGAATAAAATGTGGGGTGTTATGAGATGAACTGCTACCTCCAGTTAGAGAGGCTCCAGGGACAAAAGTTCAAGAGCCTTCTGAGGGATAGAAGAGAAGAGCTGCCTTATTCTCTGATCCCAGGTAACTGCTCAGAGACAGAGGCAAGGCCGGGGACACCCAAATGCATATACTAAGTGTCTTTGATACAGCCTCCATTTCCCTGCTAAATCTATGCAATGACACACTGAGAAATCTGGCAAGTGGGGCTGAAGATCCCTGGTGTGTCAACTCGAGGGTTGGATGGAAACAAGTGGTTTTAGTAGACACTGAAGTAAAGGGAGGTGAGCTGTGAGGAAAGAGCTGTTGAAGACTGGGGAGACTCAGAAGTTGGGGTAGAATCTCAACCAAGAATCTCAGCCAAGGAGTGCAGATACAAACCGATTTGTTAGGGCTGCATAAATGAAGCAAGGACTTCACCAACATACTAAGTTTTTTCAACAACCGATTGTATTATTTCAATATTTGTAAGTGTTGACCTTTTGGAAAAGTTTAATGAGATTTCTTATATAATTCTGCATTCAATTTATTCCCTGGTCACTTTGCTATTATACATTTACATGCCACATTTTTGTGAATAGACATTTTCTCAAATTTCTGAATTATTTTGCTAAAGTATGTGTTAAGAGTTTTTTCTAGAGGTCCACCTTCTTGACTCACTTTTCTGATGAGAAATCTATTAGATTTCTCCACAGTGATTTTCAAGTTTGATAGCTCCTCAATGTGAGAAACTTAATGTCAACTAAGAAATGAATTACCACTAAAGAATTTTCTCCTTTCAAGATGCTAACCATGTTTTGTCCAGTGTGAAATATCACATGTGCCACAAGTGTTGCTCTGTGAAGGAAGGCTTTCTCATGATTTTTCATTGCATAACTTCTCCAGTAAGAAGTATTTGGTATTCCAAGAGAATTCACTGCCCTTGGAAAAACTTTCCCTTCTTATTTAGCTTATAAAGGCTTTCCTCTCTTATTTTCCATTTAACAGCATCTTATCACTTGGTTTTCTTGTGAACATCAAGCCTGGGGCTTGGCTGAATGTTTATTCACAGAAAATACAAATAAAGGGTTCATCCAAGTAAAGTTTTCTTATGTCATTTGACAATAAATTGTAAATAAAACATTTTCGCACTGAATGCAGAGTTAGAGATCCTCTACCTGAAAGTCCCACATGTTTTTAAGTTAAAGCTGTTGCTGAAGACTTTTAGTTTATTATGTTGACAGTTTCAGCTCTCTCATGTCATATATGATCAGATCACTAACAAGTCTTTGGTACATACATGTCATACAATTTCTCTTCCATATGAATTTGTTGATGTGGACTGAAGAATAAAGGTAACTGAAGTATCTTCCATGTTGATTACAGTATTTCTTCAAAATGTAGAGTCCTTTGGCATGTTTAGATGCTACAACTACAGCTGAAGTCTCTTCCGCATTCCTAACACCATGTCATCTAAAGTCAGAATATGTTCTGAAGAAGTTTATAATTTTCTCTCCAGGGTGAATTTTCTGATGCTATTTAAGATTAGTACATTGACTGAAGTCTTTCCCACATAAATGGCATTCATGTGGCTTTTCTCCAGTGCGTGTTTTCTCATATCATCTAAGGTCAGAAGACAGACTGAAGGCCTTCCCACATAGAAGACAAGTATGTGGTTTCTCTCCAGTGTGAATTCTTTTGTTTCCTCTAAAGCCAGAGCTTTGACTAAAGGCTTTCCCACTTTTATCACATTCATAACACTTTTTTCAAGGTGAGTTCTCTCATGTCTTCGAAGGTTAAAGGATTGAATAAAAGCTTTCCCACATTGATGACATTTATACGGTCTCTCTCCCATGTGAGTTTTCTCGTGTCTTCTAAGGTGAGAACACTGAGTGAAGGCTTTTCCACATAGATGACATGCATATGGCCTCTCTCCAGTGTGAGTCATCTTGTGCCGTCTAAGGTGAAAGCAATTAGTATAGGCCTTTTCACATAGATTACATTGATGTGATTTACCTTTAGTGTGAATTTGTTTATGTGGTTTAGGGGACAACTGATTACTAAGGGATTTTCCACACTGTTTGCTGACATAGGTTTTCTTTCCACTATGAGTTAACAAACACTGAGTTATTGTGGAACTGTGAGTGCAATCTTCTCCTGAATCATTACATTCAAAAGGATCCTCCAGAATGAGAGAGTTCTCCTTTGGGGACAAAGATTAAAAGTCTTAATGGTTTACCCATATACATCTATATATTCATTTCACTACCTTTGAATCCTAGACCAACCATTCAGTGATAGACCCCAGTTGAAATCTTTCCAATGTTACTTGCGTGAAAGGAAATTAAATTTTGGGACCCCAAACTCATTTAACCAAAGGGAAAAATCAAGCTGGGAACTGGGTCATACAAACCTGCCTTCCCCTTCTGGTTCCTAAATAATATGGCTACAAGATGAAAAGCTACATGCCCCACCCCCGCATATTTTTGCCCACAAGGAAATTCCTCATTAGCTGTTAAAATTACACCATGGCAATACAAACTGATAGCTTGTCTTTACAGGTGCAGTCATCCCCAGTTCACCTGACACAAATGCATATCTGATTGTTTTCCTGCCCCATTTGCCTATGTTGTCTTATGTAAAATGCAGCTTTCCTGCATTATTCCTCTGCCTCATTTGTTTATATCATCTTATGTAAAAAAATCCAGATTCACTGAGCCAGAAAAATGCATGAATGACTATTTTTTCTACCCACCTTTTACATGAAAATTGTGTACTTCTCAATATCCCACCCTTTCCCCTTTAAATTTGGAGCCTTCAAAATCATCTTTGGAGAAAGGCATACACCTGTCCCCTGGGTGCATGTCCTTAACTTTGGCAAATAAATCTCCTAAAATGATTGAGACTTGTCTCATCATTTTTCTCGATTGACACTTGCATACACATTATCTCCTGCAGACACAGATACCCTCTCTTCTGTAAGATCCCAACTGCAGGCCGGGCGCGGTGGCTCACGCCTGTAATCCCAGCACTTTGGGAGGCCGAGGCGGGAGGATCACAAGGTCAGGATATTGAGACCATCCTGGCTAACACAGTGCAACCCCGTCTCTACTAAAAAATACAAAAAAAAATTAACCGGGCAGGGTGGCGGGCCCCTGTAGTCCCAGCTACTCGGGAGGCTGAGGCAGGAGAATGGCGTGAACCCCAGGGGGCAGAGCCTGCAGTGAGCTGAGATCGTGCCACTGCACTCCAGCCTGGGCCACGGCAAGACTCTGTCTCAAAAAAAAAAAAAAAAAATCCCAACTGCAGAGTTATTGCATTAATTGTGATGATATCAATATCTTTCAGTGTCTGGGCATGAGCAATGTATATTCACTTGTTCTATTTTAGAGATCTCATGTTATGGTTTAGAACACAGGTCAACTTATTCACTAAATTCAAAGTATCCAATTTTTTTTTGCTTAGAAAGCACTTAATGCCAGCCTAATTACACTCAGGTGATTGTGATTCATTACTAAATTAACCCATTACCATGTCTTTAACTTAGATGACTGGGGTACACAGCTATAAAACTTACCATTGTCATACTGGTGGATGCATCTTTTCTGATGACGGATGCATGGATATCATGTGTTTTTTCTTAAGGGCACTTTCCCTGTCTGAAATAATTGAAAAATAAATTGTTACATTGGTATTATGGTAATAAAATTGTTTGAAAAGGCCCAAGGCCCATTTACTTTTTTTCAAAAATTGACACTTAGATGTGGCAAGTGTGTCAAATGAAGAAACTACTTGAATAGAAGAAATAGATTGTACAGTGTCAGCAATTAGAAAAGATTTTTAAAATTAAAATGTGAAAAGAGTTAAAATGGAGATGAGCTATCAGGTAAACAGAGGGATAGTCTTCACAGGGGTATCAGGAAGAGTCAGCATGTGAAAGTTTACTACATTTTAGAAATTATCACTCATTTAATAAAGCCACTAATTAATATTCAACTGATATTGTTTATTGACAAAGCACCTCCTCCTATTAGAGCACAGGACCCTGTTGCTTACCTGGAATCTGGTCTTGAAGAAATTCTCTTCCTTCTTGCCACAGCTCATTTCCTTGCTCCAGCTGCAAAATTATATAGGATTTGCTTATCTGGTACCCTGTTAGTGAAAGAATACATGTGTTTTGAGTTCACTGCCAATAAATGTGCATTATCACCAAGTGTAAGGCAGGCTATCAAGGAAGAATAAAAACAGTGAAGTCAGCTCAGGCCACAAGACCTAGAACACAGAAAACTCCCCAGGATTTTTCGGACCCAACATGAGACTAGAAAATAAATCCAAACCAAAGGTCCATCAGGAAAAGGAAATTCAAAACATTTAGGATCTATGAATGCTGAGTCCATGCCTAAGTTCCAAGACACAATGCATAATACACAGTCTTTTCAGAAAGAGAGTAATTAAATCTCTGCACAGTGTGTTTATTATTATTTTCATGCAGCATGAAAAAAGACATTCGATTTACAAAATAATTGGTGTTCTGTATGGAAAAGATATTGCTATTGTTTTCACTAATTGGTCTCAGCCTAAGCATAGTGACTAAAGCAGAAGAGTTATTTAGAAAATATTTAATTTAATACATTGAAAATATTCATTAAGTTCCCAGGTCTGTTCTGAGTATTAGAGACTGAGTACCAAAGAAACTATGAAATCCTTGTCAAGATTACATTCTAATTGAGTGACAAACTAAATAAAATAAAATAACAAGAAAGATATTTCTTTCAGACAGATTAGAGAGTTCAAACTTTTTTCAGATGAGATCTGTGAGAGAATCAGAGAAGAGATTAGAGTGAGGTATAGGGAAGCTGTTCTAACACTTATTGAATGAATGAGTGAATGTGTGTCTGCATACATACGTGAATGTTGAGAGACTCACTGAGGGACACCAGGTGACTGATATTTTCCAGCATCACATCTCTGTACAGCTTTCTCTTGGATGTGTCCATCATGGCCCACTCTTCCTGGGTGAAGTCAATAGCTACATCTTCAAAAGTCACTTTCTTCTAAAACACCACACACATTTTAGTTTAGACAGAGAAATCCCTTTCAATGTCCAAAAGTGGAAGGCTGAGATGACATAGCTAGGAGCTGGGTATGCAGAATACTCAGTGTTTTGGGTTCCAGCCAGTTCATTCTCAGTACTAAGCTGGTATCTGCCTTTCAGATTCACTCACAGAGACATACCTACTCTGAATCCATTAAACTTTACTATAAAGAAATATCACATGAGGTGTGGCATAATATAACCCAGATATTTTTCAGTAATGTGTTAATCACCTCTACATAACTGATTATAAAATTTTCACTTGAACATTCATAAATAAAATGAAATTCACCATGAATTTCAAGTAAATTACAGATTTGTCACAAGGCAACTAACCATGATTTACTAATTTTTAAACATGACTGTGATGAAATAAATTATTTCTCTAGATGAACCACAGGTTTCTCACCAATCGAATGGTTAAAAGACTTATTATGTGCTTTGAATAATCTAATGAACTAATAGAAAACATGTATCCTATCTAGCAAATATTTATTAAATATAAGTCATTGGTCCCTTATTCATTAAAAAGTTAGAAAGTAATGAACCAGACTCCAGCATTCTTCAGAACTGAACAAGCTTTATGCAGAATATAAGATTCAATTCATGCATATAGTCTCTCTAATGTTATGTAATTCAGGTGTTCATGACAAGGCTTAAAGAAAGTCTAGTAGCACAAGACAAGACCGCTGAGGCTGCTATACTGAAGAAGTCTTAGTCTGATGATTTCTGTGATATGAAGCCTCCTGTTCTCAACTTTCTCTCGGCAATCCAAACATCAGTTATCATTGTTTCCCTTTTAAATTTACCTTGTCACTTCACTTGTTCAAGGATTTAAAAAGCCTCTTTATTGTTTTTTTTATTTTCTAACCAGCCCTTATAAGCATTTCCACAGAACCCTAAATTGTACTCTATCTACTATATTCCTTCTTCTGAGTGTGCAACCATAATTAAATAATTATATTTCTTATATGTTACTTTCAGTTACCAGAAGGAAAAAGGTTAATTACCAAAAGGTAAAATGAATGGGGATAAGAATAATAATGACTTCTTTAGTTGTCCTTTCACAAAGTTTTTAAAATCTCAAATATATTTTATCAAACTCTTCTTTCCCTCAACACTGCACAGCTCTTGCCCAAGTCCTATCACACTGGATTTATTGAACTCAGCTGCTAGAACATCAGACTCATTGTTGGGCTGTGATATTCTGCTCTTCACTCATCTCTATCGCCTGCATTTATCACAATCCTAAGTCTATTTCAGCCAACAGTACAGTTAATGTGTCAATTATTTCCCTATGAGATTACAGGATGGATAGAAGAAAAAGAAACATATAAATGAAATCTCTCATATCTTTTTTAGTAAATAGTCTTAATAGGGGCTGGAATAAAGTAGTGTAATGTTAGAAATTATATTGATAATTTAGGAGTCTTTGACACATGATACCCAACCTAGAGTCCTGAGAAAACTTAATTGGAGACCAGACACCTGAAAGCCTCCTGATTGCATTTGGAAGACCCAGGCTGGGTGGATTTTGCATCGTAAAAACAAAACGAAAAAAAGAATAAAAATGAAACACCCATGCAAATTGGAGAAAACTGCCCATTTGCCAGCAATATGGGTATAATTTCAGTAGAAAGAGGCATCCCCTACTCACCAGTGGATGCATTGTCAAGAACTCAATTTCTCTCTGTCTTCCTCTGGATTTCCACTTGCAGACACTTCAGACACTAAGAAAAGCTGAGGTTGGAGAAAGAACATGTGAGACACCAGTCTTGTGCACAATTTTCAGATCAACCTGTGACGAAAAGCCAGACTTTCACTGAAGTGTGACACCACCTGCACCACAGCCTAACCAACAGACAAAAACACGAAGAGGCCTCTCCTCTTTTCCCATGGTCAAAATTAGGAAGCCTATGACTATAGTTGCTAATAAAGAAGGAACACAGATGTCTTGTGAATGAGAACATCAAAAGCACTGAGTTTTGTATGTTAATTGGCACAAGTCCAGATATTCAATTCCCTCACTGATTTTAAAACACAGGGATCCCTGACTCCATCCACATGTGGAATATGATTTCCACCTATAGATAAACACTGTGGGATTTCTCAGATTTTATTATCCTAGCTTTATGCCCTAGCAGTGTTTCTCCAATACCCATCACAGCCCTCTGAAGCCTTATTCCACTTTTACTTTCTCTCAACTCTGACTTTTGTATTTCCCCTTGGAACTTGGAAAAAATCAAGTAAGAATCTGTTTTAGGGTCGAGTGCGGTGGCTCACGCCTGTAATCCCAGCACTTTGGGAGGCCAAGGCGGGTGGATCACCTGAGGTCAAGGGCTCGAGACTAGCCTGGCCAACATGGTGAAACCCCATCTCTACTAAAAATACAAAAATTAGCTGGGTATGGCGGTGCTTGCCTGTAATCCCAGCTACTCAGGAGGCTGAAGCAGGAGAATCGCTTGAACCCAGGAGGCAGAGATTACAGTGAGCTGAGATCCTACCACTGCACTCCAGCGAGGGCGACAGAGCGAGACTCTGTCTCAAAAAAAGAAAAAAATCTGTTTAGGATGGGGATAATCAATTCAGGGATTTATTTCATTTCGAGGGTCAACACTCCCATCCTGCTAATCTAGCCCTTAAAATCTCTTGCATCAGAAATTAGCAGGAGTACCCTGAGTCATGGTGTTTCTGTCCTGTGTATACAGTCAAAATCCTCTAGGATGCTCAGAAAATACAAATGACTTAGGGGTGGGAGAAATTTAGCAGCTCAATCTGATATTTACTAACATGGTATCTAAAATTCTTGCAATCATGGTTTATATTAGTCTTTGTTAGTTGCAATATCTCTGATTATCATGATACATATTTGCTGAGAAATACCGATGGCCATGTATATAGTCATACATAGATATGTAGGTATATAGGTGCATATGTTTATATGAATGTATGTGTTTGAGACAGGGGGAAACATGCATGTATTATTTCCCTGCTAAAAATATAAAAATAATTAAATATATTTTAGGTACAAATGATAATTATGTATCAGAAACAAAAAACTTACTGACCCATTTGTACATGAAGTCCAGGAAAATAAAAAGGGTAACTTTGCATTAATTGTGACATTGTGCTTACAGATGTACATATATTTCCTTATTTAACCCTCATAGTAACCCTGATGATTATAGCTTATTTACCAATTTAATAAATGATCAACAGATTTTGAAAAATATGACAAAATTACAAAATTAGAAAATGACCCAGCAATACTCTTAATTATATTCTCCCTGTCGCTGCCTCTTCTTGCTTTTTGACAAAATTACTCCCTTAACCAAGGTTCTCTATGATTCTGGGGACTCCAGCATTTAGAACCCAGTTCCCAAACATCATTGTGTCTATTTTTACTGCCACATTTAATGCACATTTACAGACTTCAACAAGCACTTCTCAATATCAACATTTTTCTTATTCCTTGGACTATTTTCTACATCTGTTCATCAAGACTCCAGTAACATACGAATCCATCTGCCTGTCCCTTCCATGAATGTACCTGACAGCATATATATTATGTAGTCTGTAATCCAAGCAGAACAGATATTCCTTCAAAAAAATAAGATATTAGAGAATGCCTACAAAGCTTCAGTGAAACCAGCTGTAACCTTAATATTATTACCATGTAAACTCTTCCTTGAATATCAAAATAAGATTCCGGCTTTAGAGAATACTTGTGTGTAATTACAACCCAAACATGAACTAAAAGTAATTTAACTGGTCATATACAGACTGTGCCAGGGACAAAAAAGGACAAATATTATAAGAAAGTTAAAGCATACTTATTTCATAAACGACTATTTTGTGGAATCTATAAAAATTATTTCAAGATATAGAGATTAAATATATTTCAAAACACATACATACACAAGCAATCTTTAGGAGAAACTTTTAAAAACTTATGTTATGGGTCTAAAATTTTCATTAATTCATGGAAAAAAATGTATTGACAAACTTCTCACCAGAGCAGGAATAACAACTTATGTACTTGGTGACTTCAAGATGAGAGCCTGCACAGCTTAGTATCTCCCTCCAGATGTCTCTCTTTTTTTTTTTTTTTTTTTTTTTGGCGGAGTTTCGCTCTTGTTGCCCTGGAGTGCAGTGGCGCGATCTCGGCTCACTGCAACCTCCACTTCCCGGGTTCAAGCAATTCTCCAGCCTCAGCCTCCTGAGTAGCTGGGATAACAGGTACGCGTCATCGTGCTCGGCTAATTTTGTTTTTTTAGTCAAGATGGGGTTTCTCCCATTTTGGTCGGGCTGGTCTGGAACTCCTGACCTCAGGTGATTCACCCACCTCTGCCTCTCAAAGTGCTGGGATTACAGGCATGAGCCACCGTGTCCAGCCCAGATCTCTTAAAAAGTCATGAGGAAGGAGCCATTCTGCATCCTCAATATTACCTTAATATTTTAAGAGCACCCGTAACAATTAAGAGCCGACTTATGACTTCCTAGCCCTTTCACGGCTATTTAAACACACGTTAGTGAAGTATTAGGAATGCAGTATTAGATCTCAAGTTCCTGGACAACAAAACCATGTTCTCCAACAGATCTTCAGTAAAAGTAGCTGATGTCTATATTCTTTTGCCTGTCCTTTCTCTTCCTTTTAATTCAGAATTGCAGTCTCAAAAAGTGATATTATTTAGTAGATTCTCTCAGTTCTCAACACCAGTGCTATACAATGTTGAGTGACATCTCAGGTGCTAGGGAAACAGCAGCTGACATTCTAGCAATGCACAAATAGAAAAGCAAAGATCACCACAGAGTAAAAGAGAATAATTTTTTTTAAGTATGAAACCAAAACGAGTATGTATCAGATTACACTATAAATGGAAAATCCTATTATCTTGACTGGATTGCAAGTCAAAACCTCTCATGGCTTCCAATATCCAATATATTCAAAGCAGTTCAGGAATGGTGAAAGTGGAATGGAATTTAAAATCATTCTAAGGTTTTATGTGTGAAAGCACCATGCCCTGAAACAAAATATTTAAAGTGCATAATGAACACTGCATACAAAGTTTGTGTAACAGGAGAGAGGAAAAATCTCACATTTTTAAAAAAAGGAATATGCAATATATTTACATACAATAAAATAAAATTAAGTTAAAATAACAGCAATGGAAGACAGAATGTAACATCTGAAAATCAAGGGAGAAATCTATTTTAAATAAACTTGGCACAATTTTAAAGTTATGAAAAATAATAATACCTGAATATAGTACGTAAAAGTATCAATACAATAAAGCTAACACAATATCCATGGAAAAATTATTTGCTATACATTATTTAAAAAAAATCTAAGTACTTACCTCAATAAGGTAAATGAATGAAATTTAAAAATTGCCTGAGAAAATCTATGAAAGGAAATGAATATACAGAAGCAGAATATAATTTAACTATAAAACACACAAATAGAATTTAAAAATAAGTGACAGCCAACATGCCAACACGATTTTCTGTGATTAAATAAATTCTCTATATCTGCATTATCCAATGCAGTAACTACCACACATATGTAGTTACAAATTTCTAGTTTGGCCACGAATTTGGCTATTACTACTAAGGATATGCCATTTAGTTATTTAATTATAATTAATTTACCGTTTATAGTCACATGTGACCAGTAGTTACTATATTGGCCAATGCAAATCTAGAATCTTGGAGGAGGCAGTTGAAATAACGAGATACGGTCAAAACAAAAATGGAAAAGGCACACAAATAGTCGACACAGAATATGAGAATGTGAAGTAACAATTCACACAATAAAATTTAATAATTAGCTGCTGCCTCAATGGGACAAATGTCTAATGATATACAAGGCTTGTCTTGTTACAGGTAGAAGAGCATGAGCAGGCAGGAGAGGCTCTTCCCCTACCCACTAGAGACGTCAGGTGATGGCCTGTCAATTATCACATTGCCTCTCTAAAAATGATAATTAGGCAGCACCGGAGAGAGGCCATTTCCTGATGGTCTACACCTGTTAACATCAAAAATGTTAATTAAATGCAGATCCCAGGAAGAAGCAACTTCTTAGGCATGCATGTTAAGAGACAAAAATGGCAAAGTATAATCTTCCGGGGGCACACTCCACCGGAAAAGGAAAGAAAGCCACAGATGGACATGCATATAACTCCCTAAACACACCGTGCATGCTCAATTCCAAGGGTAAGGAAAGCACTGTGCATGCCAGAATCTCTCCCTAAAGGAAGAATCGTGGAAAGAGACAAACCCATCACAGGATCAAGGTTAAAGACCCTTCTCTTTTCTCTCTTGGACCTTCAGGCATCCGCTTGGGTCTCTTCCAAGAGAATTTTCCTTTCCTTCCTGTTCTAAAGCCATTTTAAATGAACTTCCACTCCTGCTCTGAAACTTACCTCAGTCTCTTTTTCCGCTGTATGCCCCTCAGTCAAATTCTTTCTCTGAGGAGGCAACGACTGAAGCTGCTTATGGACCCATGCAGATATGCTGCCAGTAACTGGAATCTCTTCAACTGGTAACAGTATCATTGTAAGGGAATGAGGCCAGTTCACATCTCAGTGCTTGGAGAACTCACCAGAACTAAAAAGTTGGAGGATGCAGTGAACTTATCTACCTTCCAAGGCAAGTCCCACAAGCAAGCAGCAAGACTCTCTTTCCTCAAGGACTTAAACTCTTCAGATGCTCCTTCTCTGGGAAAATGCATCCTCTGATTGGCTTCCCCTTATATACAAAAAAAAAAAAAAATTAATAAAGCTAATCACCACTACATTCCAAGAGACATGCCCTGATTGCACAGACACTGAACCTAATCAAAACTTCATTCTGGAGACACACCCTGTTCAATTTGATTGCATTTTTGAGACAACTACTAAAAACCCTCACATAAAGTTGGAAACCAAAGAGTTAAGGCTATTTTGAAGGAAAAATAGGAAGATTCATTCCTTTTTTTATTCATAAGTACTTTTGAGTGTATTATATGTACTAGAAAGCATTCACAGTCAAGGGATATAACAAGAACCAGACAAACTAGAGTCTTATGGAGACTCTATATTCTAAAATTCTTTGGAGGTAAACTGGCCTTGAAAATAAATGGAAGGTGAATATATATAAAAAGTTCAATGTTCATGATGATGTAAAAAAATAAAATATATTGCAGAAATGAAGTCAGGAAGGTGTTAGGGGTCATGTAGTACTTGTAAGACCACTGGTATTGTCTGAAAGTCAAGCAGGCTGCAGAAATTTAGGTAACTAAAAGCAAAGCAGATGCTAATAGAAGACAATGAAGAAAGGCCTCAAAGACATTTCAGAGACCTTGGCTGGTGGCAGTCCCTCCCTTCAAAGGCCTGGAGCCCTAGAGGGAAGAATGGTTTTGTGGGCTGGGCCTAGGGCTACACCACCATGGGCAAGTGCAGGACAGTGCTCACAGCATCTAGATCTCAGCCACTCCAGCTCCAGCCATGGCTAAAAGGACCCCAGACACAGTTTGGGCCTCTGCTTTAGAGAGTGCAAGCCATAAGCCTTGGCAATTTCCATGGGGTTTTAAACCTGCAGGTGCACAAAGTACAGGAGTACACTGCTGATAAAGACATACCTGAGACTGGGCAATTTACAAAAGAAAGAGGTTTAATTGGACTTAGAGTTCCACATGGCTGGGGGAGGCAGAAGGCCAAAAGCATGTCTTACATCACAGCAGGCAGTGAGAGAATGACAGCCAAGCAAAACTGGTTTCCCTTATCAAACCATCAGAACTTGTGAGACTTATTCACTACCATGAGAACAGTATGGAAGAAACTGCCCCCATGATTCAGTTATCGCCACTGGGTCCCCCACAACATGTGGGATTTATGGGAGTACAATTTGAGGTGAGATTTGGGTGGGGATACAGAACCAAGCCATATTAGAAGCCTTTGCCTGGATTTCAAAAGATGTATGGAAAAGCCTGTATGTCCAGTAGAAGTCTGCTGGGGTGGAGACTTCATGGCGAATGTCTACTACAGCAGTGCAGAGGGAAAATGTGGAGTTGGCGCCTCCACAGAGTCCCCACTGGGGCACTGCCTAGTGGAGCTGTGAGAAGACAGCCACCATCCTCCAGACCCTAGAATGGTAGATCCACTGACAGCTTGCACCCTGAGCCTGGAAAAGCTGCAGGCACTCAACACTAGCCCTTGACAGTAGCCATGGGACTGACCCTTGTATCCAAAAGAAAATAAATTGTTCTACTATAAAGACATGTGCACTCATATATTATTATAGCATTATTTGCAATAGCAAAGACATGGAATCAACCTAGATGTCCATCAATGTTAGACTGGATAGAGAAAATACAGTATATGTACACCATGGAATACTACACAACCATAAAATAATTATGTCCTTTGCACCAGCATGGATGCAGCTGGAGGCCATTATTCTAAAATAATGCAGGAAGAGAAAACCAAATACCATATGTTCTTAGTTATAAGTGAGAACAAAGCATTGGTTACACATGGACATAAAGATCAGAACAACAGATACTGGGGAATACTAGAGGGGGAAGGGAAAGTGGGGACAAAGGCCTGAAAAACTATCTATTGGGTACTATGTTTTCTACCTGGGTTACAAGATCATTCACACTCTAAGCCTCAGCATCACACAATGTGCCAATGTAAAAACCTGCACATGCATCCCCTGAATCTAAAATAAAAGTTGAAATGTTTTTTAAATTGGCAAAGATCTGGCTAACATGGTGAAACCCTGTCTCCACTAAAAAAAAAAAAAAGAAAAAAATTAGCTGGGCATGGTGGTGGCACCTGCAGTCCCAGCTACTAGGGAGGCTGAGGCAGAAGAATGGTATGAACCCAGGAGGCGGAACTTGCAGTGAGCCGAGATCTTGCCACTGCACTCCAGCCTGGGTGACAGAGCAAGACTCTATCTCAAAAAAAAAAAAAAAAGAGGGGGGGCAAAGATCTGAATAGACATTTCCCAGAAGAAGAGATACAAATTGCCAACAAATATATGAAAAAATTCTTACCATCTCTAATCAACAGGGGGATGCAAATAAAAACCACCATGAAATATCACCTGATGCCTCTTAGAATAGCTATTATCAAAAAGAAGATGTATAACAAGTATTAGTGAGGATGTGGAGAAAAGTTAACCCTTGTATAGTTGTGGTGGAAATACAAATTAATATGTCCATTTCAGATAATAGTATGAAGGTTTCTCAAAAATTGTTAAAATAAACTATCTGCTGATGAGGCTGTTGAGATATAAGAACACTTTTACACTGTGGGTGGGAATGTAAATTAGTTCAACCATTGTGGAAGACAGTATGGTGATTCCTCAAAGACCTACAACAAGAAATACCACTTGACTCAGCAATCCCATTACTGGGTATATACCCAAAGGGATATAAATCATTCTGTTATAAAGATACATGCACACATATGTTCACTGCAGCACTATTCACAATAGCAAAGACATGGAATGAACCCAAATGTCCATCAGTGACAGACTGGATAAAGAAAATGTGGTACATATACACCATGGAATACTATGCAGCCATAAAAAGGAATGAGATCATGTCCTTGCAGGAACACGGATGGAGATGGAAACCATTATCCTCAGCAAACTAACCCAGGAACAGAAAACCAAACACTACATGTTCTCACTTATAAGTGGAGCAGAACAATGAGAAAACATGGATACTGGGAGGGGAACAACACACACGGGGCCTGTTGGGAGGCAGTGGAGGGAGAGTATCAAGATAAATGGCTAATACATATATGCAATGGAATATTATTCAGTGTTACATAATAATGAAACCCTGTCATTTGTGACAACATGGATGGACTTGGAGGGCATTACATTATATGAAATAGGCCAACCACAGAATGACAATTACTATATTATTTCACTTGTATTTGAAATCTAAAATAGACAAACTCACAAAAGCAGAGAGTAGAATCATGGTTGCCAGGGGCTGTGGTGCTGGGGAAATGGGTAGAAGTGATTAGTGCACAAAGTTTCAGATATACCACATAAGTAAGTTCTGGAGATCTCGTTTACAGCATAGTGCTTATAGCTAAAAATACTGTATTGCATACTTAAAATTTGCTAAAATGGTAGATTTTGTGTTCTTACCAAAATTTATTACCAATAATAATAATAATAATAATGGGGGGGGACTTTGGGAGGTGAAGGATATGTTTATAATCTTGATGGTAGTGATGTGTTTGTGGTGTATACTTATCCCCAAACTCACGAGACGTACACCTTAAATATGTACAGCTTTTTAAATGTAATCATAGCTCAACAAAGTGGGTTAGAAAAAACAAGAGGGGGTTGGTTAAAAAATTTAAAAGGAGGGGTACATATTCCTTTGTTTTTCTCTCTTGGCTTTTTTCTTTCCTGCTGCCTGGAATTCAAAAATGATAGGTGGGGATTTAGCAGCCAAACTAGAGCCTCTCCTAAAGTATAGCAGAGCAGAGAGCTGGAAAGGGCCTGCGTCTCTAACGAATTTGGCAAGTATTGTACTAGCCATGAGGTGTACTATAGCTTAGTGAGAGAGATAAATTCTGCTTGTTTAAGCCACTTTGGTTCAGACATTAATATATGCATATGAGAAATATGCTCCTTTAATGAGTAGGAAAAGTGTTTATGCCATATGGTCCATGATGGGTGTTCAACAATGTAGGATGAGGCTGATTATGATGACAATGGTGACAATAGATGAATAATAAGCAATGGAAAAAAATGGCCTAAAGTTGTGTATGGTTACTTTATTTAAAGATTTCTGCTGCTAATATCATTCAATGTATTTGTATGCTGGTGGGAGTTTTATTGATGTAGACTAGAAAGTTTACATTATTAAATGAAAAATACTTTATCAATTTTAAAAACATAAAAATCATGAGATAGAATAAAGCATCTGTATCACAAAGAACTCTCCCGTTGATTTTTCTGCATAGTAATGATGAGAATCCCCTGATCTAGATCAACAGATTCGACCTTTATAGGTGCTATCAAGGAAGCACCTAAGGAAGACAATTTTCCTGACTATATCCATACTCCGTTAGTATAGATCTAGAGATTGGAACGCAAATCCAGACCTCCTGCTTCCATGTGCGGTGGCCTTTCACTGTTCAGTTTTGTTCACTTGGTGAAGAGGATTTGAGAATAAATAGCCACATGATTCAACTCCCTCTCCAGCTCTGAGGAATATAGCCTTGTCCTAGCAAAGCAAGAAGCTCATAACAGTATGGATGAGGAAATATAATCTCTACTATCTAAATACAAGGAGTAAGCACTGTAACATAAACAAAGCACTTTGGAGAGTAAGACAGGAGCAAGTGGGGTGATTATTCTTAGCAGGGCTAGTAAAGTCTGGGAAGTGTTCCTACAAAATGTCTGTCTTAACGAAACCAACTGGTTTCTCAACAAGTCTAATTTATTGTAACAATAAAAGGTTGTTTGTTCATAACTTTCATTTTTGCCAAAATGTTGTAGCTATGTTCCCATTTAACAAGCATTTTCTGGCCAAAACTGTGCACCCTCATCATTCTAATGAACTGAGCTGTCCATAAAAAAAGGACTCTCAGTCCTCCATAAAAAGATTTTGCATGCATAGAACACTTCTATCTATGAATTCCTATGAGGTTCAGAAAGGCTCTTATATCCAACAGAGACATTCACTGTGCTAGAGAGCACAATGGGAAGTTTTCTCTGCCTCCTGGAAATGAAGCCAAACTTTCTTCTCTTTCTTAGCCATGAGGATTGCTGTCCTCCTCTTCACCATTTTTCTTCTTTTGAGCCCGTTCTACAAGGTAACAAATAACTTGGTAAGACACATTGGCTGAGAGGTCTGCAGCCATCTAATTCATTAATTCTCCATAAGCAACTCAGTTAATGAAGTCAATGGTGTTTTCAGTCTTTGAAAGCTCTTATTACATCTCTAAATTAGGCAAGTTTACTAGAAGTTACTAGACACTCAAAAATAAAAATCAGGAATTATTCTACTAAATCTTGTTCCAAAGCTCCTCTAGTTTTTTTCAGCAAAAGTTAGTTCCTAAGACACTGGCATAAGGCTATGCCAAAGCTGTGGTAGGCTCAGACAGAAGGGACTAGGTTGGAAGAGTTCTTTTGAAATATTACTATATCTAAGAACCTTTAACTATTGCTCCCCAGTACTGTTGGTCCCTGGGGGCTTGACTTTTCCCACTTAAGGCTCCTCTCCATCCCTGCGTTTTCCCTCTTCCTTCTCAGCATCTAGCTTGTAATGTAGAATTAAACACAGGGACAGGGATGACCCCACACCAGAGCATGAGCCCTATGCATTCACATGGGAACATTTAATCACAGGTTAATGGTCCCTTGCACAGACATGCTTTGGAGAAGTGTGTATGGACGGGACTTCGTGTGGATTTGCCCAAGGTGGTTACCAGCACCCAAAGTAGATCTGAAAATTTTTCTGGAACTACCTGATCAACATGTGTTATCAAGGATTAAAAAGCAATCTTATTGCATCTATTTTTTGCTGCTTATAGAAGGAAAAATTAAAGGTCTGAAACCTCGAAGTGCTTTCGCAGCATGTGGGGTAATGTCATGAGTCGAATGCTTTTTTTAAAAATCCCGGCTTTCCTATACATCACACCTAGAGTTCTGTCGTGCTAATTCCTTTGGTGTGACTTTCTAATGCCTGAATAAAAGGTAATACCATATCAATTATTTAATCGGTAGCACAACATATGGGGACTGATTATAAGATTATTATCCTTGTTGAGCATTACCTTGAAGATCTGTCTCACTAGTAGTTGTCTAGAATAGTCAAAGTGGTAAATACATGGGTCTTGGATCACTTTTTAATCAGTTAAAAATATTTTAAAATATGTATCTTACATCTATAACCCAGAAAATCAAAGCTTTTAATCAGGGTTTTAAAAATCCAAATTTGGATAAACAATTTTATATTTGTTTTAACATGTCATAACACTAATTCGATAAAAGAAGAAACTATTTAAGATTAGAACAGCACAAGGCAGAAGCTTAATCTTCATGCCTCACAGAGAAATGGGGGGATGCAAAACAGAACTGGAAGAAGAAAACACTCAGGATGGTGCACAGAATGCAGCCTAATGACCAGGTGGCAGTCTCTCTGGAATGTCGCTAGGTAAACATTGAAGCAGGGATACTGCAAACTTAAAAATATTGGTAGAAGGCTAGGAGGAAGGAGCCATACAGAGCAGCCACGGGCAAAGACGCTGGACAAATAGAATGAGGCTATCAGGATATCAAGCCCTTAGTGTGTCCTCACCATATCTGGACCTCACCCGATATCACTTTGGGTAATCTTTGGGCATTACTCATTCTACTGCTTTCCTCTCACCTCTATTTAAATCACTTTTTAAGGCTAAAGTGACTAGACATATTGACAGCCTATGATTGTTCATTTGTAACTCTATGCTTTTTGTATATCCTAAGAACAAAATAGCTGGAAAGACCATTGTGTCCCACAATTATGCAATACACACCGCCCTTTACAAGCAAAGAACAAATAAAAACAAAAGATTTTTAAAATCCCTAATGTTACTTGAATTCTTGCAAATGAACAACGGTATATCATAATTTTACAAAGCCCTTTGTAATTTCAATTTTTTAAAATAATTTCAACCTTTATTTTAGATTCAGGGAGTGCACATGCAGATTTGTTACATGAGTATATTGTGTGATATTGAGGTTTGGGGTATGAATAACTCTGTCACGCAGGTAGGGTGTACCCAAAGGGTAGCTTTTCAGACTTTACTCCCTCTCCCTCCCCTCCTGGTAAGACCCAATCTCTCTCATTCCCATTTGTAGAAGGCTAGAGAGGAAAGGAGGACACAGAGAGAGGGCAAGAGTGGAAAATAGAATGAGGCTCAGGATACCAAGCCTTAGTGCTGTCCCTATCATCTGCCTCACCCGATCACTGGGTAATCTTGGGCAACTTTCTTCCTTTCTGTCAGCTTATTTCCTCATCTTTAAGGTAAGTGACTAGACAAGACAATGAGTCCATGTGCACTCATTGCTCAGCTCCGACTTATAACTGAGAATATGTGGTATTTGGCTTTCTGTTCCTGAGCTAATTTGCTTCAAATAAAGTCCTCCAGCTGCATCCATTTTGCTGAAAAGGACACAATTTTTTTCTTTTTATGGCTGCATAGTATTCCATGACATATATGTACTACATTTTCTTTATTCAATCCCCTATTGATGAACACCTAGTTTGATTCCATACCTTTGCTACTGTGAATACTGCTGTGATGAACATAGAAATTTATGTCTTTTTACAAGACTGATTTATTTTCCTTTGGGTATGTACCTGTGAATGAGATTACTGGGTCAAATGGTAGCTCTGCATTAAGTTTTTTGAAAAGTGGTTTGAAATATAATGCTCAATAGAGTCAGGTATAGTAAAATAGTACACATGATTC
>NW_022097261.1:0-29432 GCF_006542625.1 Nomascus leucogenys
GGTCTCCCAAAGTGCTAGGATTATAGGCATGAGCCACCGTGCCCAGCCAACAACACAAAAGATTAACATGTCTTGCTAGTGAATTTTTTTTTTTTTTTGAGACGGAGTCTCACACTGTCACCTGGGCTGGTGTGCAGTGGCATGATCTCGGCTCACTGCAACCTCCGCCTCCCGGATTCAAGCGATTTTCCTACCTCAGCCTCCCAAGTAGCTAGGATTACAGGCGCCCACCACCACACCCAGCTATTTTTTGTGTTTTTAGTAGAGACGGGGTTTCACTATGTTGGCCAGGCTGGTCTTGAACTCCTGACCTCGTGATTTGCCTGCCTCGGCCTCCCAAAGTGCTGGGATTAGAGGCGTGATCCACCGCGCCTGGCCTCTGGCTAGTGATTTTTAAAGAGCACTAGGGATGTAGACTGAAGGATTTATTATTTGTAAAGAGTTTAGAACAATGCCTGGTACATGGTAGTCACATAAATTATGTCACTAAGACCAAAACTTTCAGCCAGCCACCGGTGGCTCACGCCTGTAATCCCAGCACTTTGGGAGGCCAAGGTGGGAGGATTGCTGGAAACCAAGAGTCAAGACCCACCTGGGCAACAAATTATCTTTACAAAAAATTAAAAATAAAAAAATTAGCCAGTCACGGTGGCATGCACCTGTAGTCCCGGCTACTCAGGAGGGTGAGGTGGGAGGATGGCTTGGGCCCAAGAATTTGAGGCTGCAGTGAGCTATGATCATGCCACTGTACTCCAGCCTCGGTGATGGAGTGAGACTTCATAATAAAAAAAAAGAAAAAAAATACCTACATTTTCTCATCTCCTACTATAAATGTACGAAACTGGAACAGATTCATATATTACTAAAATAATTAATATATATCCAAGAGAATGACAGTTATTTCTTACCATTTGTAGTAATGCACACAGCTTGATTCCGCTGCAGAGAGTCATATCCATCCTGTTTTTCTGCACACACTCCTATGCTGTCTCTTCTGTCTGGTTGTCCCACAGTTTCAACTCTGTAAATGAAGTAGAAAGGTCATTTCATACTTTTAAAAATATAACATGGCGGCCGGGCGCGGTGGCTCACGCCTGTAATCCCAGCACTTTGGGAGGCCAAGGAGGGTGGATAACGAGGTCAGGAGATCGAGACCACGGTGAAACCCCGTCTCTACTAAAAATACAAAAAATTAGCCGGGCGAGGTGGCGGGCGCCTGTAGTCCCAGCTACTCCGGAGGCTGAGGCAGGAGAATGGCGTGAACCCGGGAGGCGGAGCTTGCAGTGAGCCAAGATCGCGCCACTGCACTCCAGCCTGGGCGACAGCGAGACTCCGTCTCAAAAAAATAAATAAATAAATAAAATTAAAATATAACATGAATGATACCTAACAGCCACTAGCTTAAAAAGAGCAATCTCACCACAATTGTTTTTTTCTAAATAGTAACAGCAACCATGATTGAGTTCTTGCTATACTCCAGGCACTGTTCTAATTATTTTATATCTATCTATCATTCTTACAGCAATCTATGAGGTAGGTGCTTTTTCTTTTTTTTGAGACAGAGTCTCACTCTGTCACCCAGGCTGAAGTGCAGTGGCATGATCTTGGCTCACTGCAACCTCCGCCTCCCAGGTTCAAGCAGTTCTCTGCTTCAGCCTCCCAAGTAGCTAGGATTACAGGCACCTGCCACCACACCCGGCTAAGTTTTGTATTTTTAATAGAGATGGGGTTTCACCATCTTGGCCAAGCTGGTCTTGAACTCCTGACCTTGTGATCCACTCACCTCGGCCTCCCAAAGTGCTGGGATTACAGGCGTGAGCCACCATGCCTGGCCAAGTTCTCCAACTTTTTTCTTCTTTTTCACAATTGTTTTGATTATTCAGGGAGGGTGCCTTGAAATTCCCTATGAGGTTTAGGATGACTTTTCTATTTCAGAAAGAAAATCAGACATGCCATTGGAATATTCAGAAGGATTACATCGAATCTGTAGATTGCTTTGGATAGTCTTGACATCATAACAATATTAAGTCTTCCTTCATAAACACAGGATATCTTTCATTTATTTATGTCTTCTTTAATTACTTTCAGCAAGGTTTTATCATTTTCATTGTATGAGTCTTTCACCTTCTATTAAAAACATGCCCACAAGACTGAACACTAATATACAAAAATTAAGATAATTCTATTATAATTTTCTCTCATTTCTTTCCTCTAGTTATATTAACATGTTAGATTTCTTTTCAGTTTACTAACAACAACAATATGCCACATCAAAATAATTATCCTGACTGCTACGCTACTGGGTTGAGATAGGTCTGTTTTAATACAAAGCAGCTTCAATAAGAGCCGTAAGAATTACTACGCAGCCAAGCCTACAAAGGCAGTCCCAAGAAACAAGACGGAACACTCAAATAGCTATCCTTCTTCACTTTCACACTGACAGCTTGTGTTCTTCCCCACAACTTACCTGCAGGCAGGGTCAGGGAAATTCAGAATTTCACAGGAGAATATGGAAAAACTGAGAGCAAGACATAAGTGAATGGGATGCGTTGGTGAAAGTTCTCTCACTGCAATATCACTAGCAGCTTTGTAAGCCACTAGGCTGTTCTCCGCCGCCTCCTTCTTGTCATTTCCTGTGGCAAATTCTGCCAGATACCTGTGGTAGTCCCCTTTCCTAAAGCAAAATAAAATAAAAAAAATTAAACCAGGAACAATGATTTTCAAAGTAAAATAGCTAAAATTGTTCTATATAATATAAATATGTGACAAAAATATATGTAACAAGTGTACTTCAATAATTTTAAACACTCTCAGGAATATTTGGCTTCATTTCATTTTTTTCTTAGACATTTCATACTATTTTCCTTATTAGATATAACCAAAAATCCCACAGAAATTAACTGAGGAGCCTCTAAATATCAACAAAACTATCACTTGATAGACTAGAATTAAACAAGCAAGTGGTTCCAAGAAATGGCACAAGTGTATTAACCATAAAATAAAATTTCTACATGAAACATTCAGCCAGCACTGTGCAATGTGTGGCTGTTTGGGGGAGGGGAATGAGATAGGTCACATGAAAGCAAAACAATATAAATAAGTAAAGCAAAAGCTAATGCATTTTTATAACAGCCTGACCATCTTTTTATTCCAACATCAACTATCCTTCTAACATTAAACAATTATTGGTAAATAAAAGTTGGAAACCTACATAGAAGAAAGTCATGATTCTAAAAAGGCCAACTTTTAATCTCACATTTTCCTTTCTAGTATAGAACCTACATTTCATAATAGAAAACCTTGGACTTGCCAGTGGTAGCTGCTGGAATGAGGTGTTTGTTCAATGCATCCAGAACGTCACCACAGATTAACTTTAGCTCAGTCTCAACCTGAAAAAATAAAAATAAATTTTAAAAAATCAGACTGTTTCAGTCTAGAAATTCTGTAAATTATTACACATTCTATCTACCTCTGTTTTTGTGGAAGAGAGCTTAGTATTACAGAGAATTCGTTTCCCTCTCCAAACTCCCTTCTTCCCTTTTGACACAAAGTCAGAGAAAAGCTGCCTCTCGGTTATCAAAAGTATCTTTTCCTTCCTGCACGCAATTAAGTGCTAGACACACACCACCCCCCACCCTAGCACCGCCTCACAATCCAACTACAGAATCACCAGTGACTGAAACTAAACACTGATGCTACTTGGCAAATGCTGGTCAATTACATGAATCTTTCACAAGGTAGCAACTATTGTGTCCATTTACTTGGGAAAGCAGAACCTAAAAAGAACTTAATAAGCAGAGCTAGGATTTGAAGCCAGGCAGGGTGCAAGGGACAGAACAAAATTCAAATCCAGGCAGTTTGCCTTCAGTACTTACATTCCTAACAACGTTCAACAGGCAATCCCTTTAGTGGAAGAGATCCAAAACAAGTTAAGATACCAAAAATCTACGGACCAAAGAAACTATTGCCACTCATCTCTATTCATTTCTAATACTGAAAACGTACAGCACCTCTAAACGCACATACCCAGCTTTCTTTTTTTTTTTTTTTTTTGAGATGGAGTCTTGCTTTGTCCCTCAGGCTGGAGTGCAGTGGCACCATCTCAGCTCACTGCAAGCTCCGCCTCCCGGGTTCACACCATTCTCCTGCCTCAGCCTCTCGAGTAGCTGGGACTACAGGCAGCCACCACCATGCCCGGCTAATTTTTTTTTTTTTTTTTTTTTGGTATTTTTAGTAGAGACAGGGTTTCACTGTGTTAGCCAGGATGGCCTCGATCTCCTGTCCCCATGATCTTCCCGCCTCGGCCTCCCAAAGTGCTGGGATTACAGACATGAGCCACCGTGCCCGGCCGCTTGCTTCCTATTTTCTATGAACTCATGGCACTACCGTTGAACCTTTCTAGGTTCCTCTCATGCCCCTGGAACCTCCTTTCCACTGTAAAACATTCTCTCACTCTTTCTTCCATAATAGCATTCTTATCTTAGCTAAGCAAAACAATTTTCTGAATAAACTATCTTCCTGATGACTTTTCAAATAGAGACTGCGGTAGAAGACTAAAGGTTTCCATGTTCTCCTAGGTCCTCACATACTCAATGACTGCTCTCCTGTTACTCCAAACCCTTCCTCCTCAAAAGCCGATATTCTACATTCCATTTCTCAGTTTCTGTCATCAATAGATCTCTAGGTCCTTATCCCACATTCACTGATATCTACAGCCAAGCTATCCAATACCTGAGATCACACCAAGGTATGGTGTGGCCACGTTCCATTCAACAGAGTTCTTTGCTTTCTACTCCAACACTTGCAGTTATCCATACAGCTAACTGTGCTGCTCCATACTAGAAGTCTTACACCGTAATGCTCCACTCTTGGCCGTGGCTTCCTCTTTTCGTTCCTTTTCTCTTCTTGTTTCTACTTAGGGACTCATCAAGACATCTCCTCCCTCCCTTCCTTCATCTCATCTTAAGACATCCAGACTCGAACTTTCCACATCTTCTCCCAGTGTATCAGTTGCTCTCTTTGCGTCCTGCTTCCCTTTCCTAGCTAGCCCAAGTCCCACAGTGTAGCTCATGGACGTCTTTCTTCAGCACTTTCAACTTTCTCACTTCCTCATTCCTCTGGGACACAAAACTTGTCTATTGGTCATTGAAATTCTTTGACCCAACGTATTTCATGGTAATGGTAACATCAACCCCAGCTTACAACTCTATTTTTAGGGACAGGGTCTCACTTTTTTTTGCCCACTACCGCAGCTTCCAGGAGAAAAAGTTATTCATCTCTGCCCTGAAATATTCTGTAGCCTAATCCACAAGAGCAAAAGATAAAAATCTACCAAGATATAAAATGTGTACTACATATACAATCCCGTGAGCATTAGGCTGTGACCTCAAATGCCAATGACTATGGCCAAATTACTGACAGACATAAGCCTGAGAACTAAGCCAGACACTCAAAAGAAACAAGCCTCCCTTTTCAGAGACATTTTCTAAAACTATAAAAATAAAAGGCAAAAATTAGGACATATTCAGGTGACAACAACTTCCTTCCCCCAGATAATTTATGTTGTATAAAACCCAAAGATTAAAAATTATGGAATTGGATTTAAAAAAACCTGATCTTTCAATAAAAAGAAGAATGGAACAAATTTAACCAAAAACACTCATCATTTTTCTTGAAAATACAGTAGTTCCCTTTTATCTGAGAGGGATCCATTCTGAGACTCCCCAGTGGGTACGCTGAAACCATGGATAATACCAAACCTTACATATACTGTGTTTTGTTCTATACATACATACTCATGGTAAAGATTAATTTGTAAACTAGGCAGAGTAAAAGATTCATAACACAACAATTATAACATGCTCTAACAGAAGTTATATGAACACAGTGTCTCTTTCTCTCAAAATATCTTATTGTACTGTACCACTGGTAAATCAAACTGCGGATAAGGGGGGACTGTGGTACAACAGTCTCACCACTTGCCATACTTTTGAATCATTTTCCCTTGTTTTCTCCTCTCTTGTTCCTTCTTTCTGTTCAAGGCTGCTGATTATTCTCTAGGAGGCTCTTCTAGCTCCAGTCACATTCTTATATGTAACAGATAGGAGGTTTCTTTCTTCAGCTGTCAGCTCCACATCCATCCCTGCTAATTTCTTCATTGACTCCACCATTTCTATGAGGGAAAAGCAAAATCTGTACACCTGCAGAAGTAGCACCACATGGATGCTGCTGAAGGGTTTTCTGCCTGTGTCCTCTGGAGTGGTGACATCATGTCCTCCCTGGACTGGAGCCCATTAAGCAACACTTGGAGCAGTCAAGGAGTGCCACACCAGAACGTGGGGACCAGTGACTTCAGGGAGTGCTGGGCAGCAAGCCCCAAGGTCCTCAGGGCACCCCAGGGCCTTCCTTGGAAACCGTACTGCCATCAGTGCCCTGGCACCATGGGCCTGTGATGAGACTGCAGCCTGAGCGACCTACACAGTGCCTTCAGGGTCGCTCTTCCGTTGTCCTGGTGAAGAGCACAGCCCTGATCCATGCAGGCCTCCTGACCCACACCCTCATGTTCTCTCCCAAACACACTTTCTTATCTGTTCAAGATGGGCAGGCTGAGACGGATACAAATTTCCCAAATTTTTAAGTTCTGCTTCCCTTTTGATTATAAGCTCTGTCTCTAAATCATTCCTCTTTTCTTTCATTTTCCTAGAAATATTCAAGAGAATGAAGCTGCTCCTTCAATACTTTGCTTAGATATTTCTTCTGCCAAATTTCAGGTTCATCACCAGCAAGTTCTGCCTTCCAGAAAACACTAGGAGCACAATGCGGCCAAGTTCTTTGTCACTTTACGACAAGCGTCACCTTTCCTCCAGTTTCCAATAACATGTTCTTCATTGCCATCTGAGACTTCATCTGAATGACTTTTCCCTTCCATATTTTTATTTTTTTAAGAGACTGGGTCTCCCTATATTGGCCAGGTTGGTCTTGAACTCTCATCCTCAAGCAATCCTCCCATCTCGGCCTCCCAAAGTGCTAAGATTCCAGGCATGAGACACCATGCCCGATCCACTCCATATGCTACCAACGTTCTGTCCAGCTCTCCTCTTCTGAGCCCTCGCCAGAATCACCCTTCATGTTTTAAAATAAATGTTTCCTGTTGAAATGATTTTAGATACACAGAAATATTGAAAAGGCACTCTGGTGTCCTCCTACACCTTCCATCCAGCTGCCCCTAATAATGACATTTTGCAGTACCGTGGCACATAAGAAATTCATGCTGGGTGTGGTGGCTCACACCTGTTAATCCCAGCAATTTGAGAGGCTGAGGCAGGAGGTTCAGGTTCACTTGAGTCTAGAAGTCTGAGACCAGCCTGGGAAACAGGTAAACCCTGTCTCTAGAGAAAAGTCAAAGAAATTAGCCAGGCATGGTGGCGTGTGCCTAGTCTGACCTAGTCAGGAGGCTGAGGCAGGAGGACTGCTGGAGCCCATGAGTTCCAGGAAGCAGTGAGCCATGATTGCACCACTGAAGAATAGAAAGGTAAATATTTGAAATGTTACTTTATGCCACTAGGAAAAGCAAGAAGACTTTTAATCTTATACCATCAGTATTAAGGTATACAGTTTTCTTTTTCTTTTTTTTTTTTTTTTTTTGAGACGGAGTCTCGCTGTCACCCAGGCTGGAGTGCAGTGGCACGATCTCGGCTCACTGCAGGCTCTGCCCCCCGGGGTTCACGCCATTCTCCTGCCTCAGCCTCCCGAGTAGCTGGGACTACAGGCGCCCGCCACCTCGCCCGGCTAATTTTTTGTATTTTTAGTAGAGATGGGGTTTCACCGTGGTCTCGATCTCCTGACCTCGTGATCTGCCCGCCTCGGCCTCCCAAAGTGCTGGGATTACAGGCGTGAGCCACTGCGCCTGGCCAAGGTATACAGTTTTCTAAAAATTTATCTCTGCAGTTCAATAAGAAAAAATTCCTGCACATTATATTTGATAGAGCAAATAAAGAAAAAAAATTAAAAATTAAAGGAAATGTCAGTATTAGACTCATGCATTTTTCAAAGCATTACTAAACAGCATCACACATTTCTGTTTAAAACACTTGTACCATTGCATAATTAAGTATGAAGGTGAGAGTTATTTGAGGTGCTTAAAAGTTGGTGGTACCACATCTAACTGGTGTAGACTGGATAAAAATGACTATAAAAAAGTTCAAATTCCATGCAAATGTAAAGATTATACAATCTTATTAAATTATTAAACAGACATTTTTTCCCAACTATCAAATGGGATAACATCATGTCTATAATTAGCAATAAGAAAATCCTATTTGCACAATCTTCAAAGTCCTTTTTTAAAATTTTATATATATCATCTCTCATTTAAAAATGAACATTACTATATGCTTATTACACCTAGGAAGAAAAATTTTCAATTTTTTTTTTTTTTTTTTTTAGACAGAATCTCACCCTGTTGCCCAGGCTGGAGTGCAGTGGTGTGATCTCAACTCACTGCAAGCTCCGCCTCCCAGGTTCACACCATTCTCTTGCCTCAGCCTCCCCAGCAGCTGGGACTACAGCCACACGCCACCACACCTGGCTAATTTTTTGTATTTTTAGTAGAGACGGGGTTTCACTGTGTTAGCCAGGATGGTCTCGATCTCCTGACCTTGTGATCCGCCTGCCTCAGCCTCCCAAAGTGCTGGGATTACAGGTGTGAGCCACCATGCCTGACAAAAATTTTCAATTTTATAATCTCAAAATTTTTGTTAGTCATTAAAATAAATCAAAGCATTTGGCATCAAAGGATATACAGACACACGCTCTTAGGTAATTCATATACAAGAACCAGAATATTAGAGGCCTAAGCTGCTCATTTCAAAAGACAGGGGCCCCTTGTAGTATTTATTTTAAAAAGAAATAGCCCCATTCACAAGGGAAAGATAATTTAAAAATTAGAAACTAAAAGCAAAATAAAGAAGCCTTAAACCTTCAGTGTATGCATATCTACCATTACAAAAAATGAGAAATAGACACTCGGGACATCAGACATACTGACCCTTCAAAGGAACATGGATACAGATATGTAACAGCCAATCAGATGGTACTAACACCATGATCCTGTGTGACAGCAAGTAGTGAGCAAATCTAAAGAATTCCCAAAGTTGTATTTAAATATATTTTTCTGAAGGTTTTTAAGTGAGTTACAAAACAGCCCTACTTCAGTTTTAATATTTCTCAGTAAATAAAAATGAAAATAAATAAATGGGTAATGTAATTAAACAGAAAATGAGAAAGTGATAATCACAAAATGTATAATTGGTGCCAACAATCCAATTAACTAAAGATGTTAAAAATATAAAGAGTTTCCTACAGATGGATTTCTTTGACTAAATGTATACCAACATTCACTACCAATATTAATATATATTCTTTTTTTTTTTTTCGAGACAGAGTTTTTGCTCTTGTCGCCCAGGCTGGAGGGCAATGGTGCGATCTCGGCTCACCACAACCTCTGCCTCCCGGGTTCAAGCAATTCTCCTGCCTCAGCGTCCCAAGTAGCTGGGATTACAGGCATGCCCCAGCACACCCCGCTAATTTTGTACTTTTAGTAGAGACGAGGTTTCTCCGTGCTGGTCAGGCTGGTCTCCAATTCCCAACCTCAGGTAATCTGCCTGCCTCGGCCTCCCAAAGTGCTGGGATTACAGGCACCTGGCCTGGTTTTTTGTTTTTTGTTTGAGACAGGAGTCTCACTCTGTTGCCCAGGCTAGAGTGTAGTGGAGTGATCTCATATATAATGTTTATTATAATAACAGCAAAAGGGGGAAGAGGGCAATGGAGCTTTACAGGAGAAAACTGCTTTCTGCAAGTCTTTATCTTTTTGCTGGTAAAAAGTCCTGCCTCAGTGTTGATGGCTTCTGACTCACTGAGGTGGTGGTTGTGGCACTTTCACTTCACTCTTTTTTTTTTTTCTTTTTTTTTTAGTACAGACAAGGTCTTGCTTTGTTGCCCTGGGTGGTCTCAAATTCCTGGCTTCAAGCAATCCTACTGTCTTTGAAAAGGTTGTGATTAAAGGTGTGAACTACCACATCCAGCCATTTTTTAAAGTAACAATGAAGTTGGCTGTATCAATTGACTCTTCCTTTCATAAAACATTGCTCTGTAGCATGTGCTGCCGTTTGACAGCATTTCACCTACAGTAAAACTTTCTTCAAAATTGGGGCCAATTCTCTCAAACCTTGCTGCCACTTTATCAACTAAGTATAGGGCATATTCTACATCCTTTGTTGTCATTTCAACAATGTTTACACCATCTTCACAGGAAACAGATTCCATTTCAGGAAAGCACTTTCTTTGTTCATCTATGAGAAGATATTCTTTCAAGTTTGACCATGAGATTGCAGCAATTCAGTCACATCGTCAGGCTCCACTTCTAACTCTAGCTCTCTTGCTATTGGCCACCACATCTGCAGCCTCCATCAAAGTCTTGAATCTCTCAGTCATCCATGAAGGACAGAATCAACTTCTTTTCAAAATCCCGTTCATGTTGATATTTTGACCTCCTCCCATAAAACACAAATATTCTTAATGGTACCTAGAATGGTGAATTCTTTCCAGAAAGTTTTCAATGTACTTTGCCCAGATCCATCAGAGGAATCACCCTCTATATAGCAGCCATAGCCTTTCAAAATGTATTTCTTAAATAATAAGACTTTTACATCAAATTGACTCCTGGATCCAGACTGCAGGATGGATGTTGTGTTAGCAGGCATGAAAAGAACATTTTCTTGTATATCTTCATCAGAGCTCCTAGGTGACTATGTGCATTGTCAAAATTGATCTGTAGGAAACTCTTTATATTCTTAACATCTTTAGTTAATTGGATTGTTGGCACCAATTATACATTTTGTGATTATCACTTTGTTTCTCATTTTCTGTTTAATTACTATTACCCATTTATTTATTTTCAAAGTAATATGTGTTACTAATTGGCTTACATTCAACATTGCTGTGTCTTAAGGAATAGGGAGGCCTGAGGAGAGTAGAGAGAGATGAGGGAACAGCCAACTGGTACAGCAGTCAGAACACATACAACATTTATTAACTTCACCTCATAGTAACATCAAAGGTCACTGATCACACGTAACTATAACAGATGTAATAATGAAAATGTGTGAAATATTATGAGAATTTTAAAAAGGGACAAAGAGTCACTAAGTCAGTACATGCTGTTGGAAAAATGAAACTGATAGACTTGCTTACTCCAGGGTTGCCACAAACCTTCAATTTGGTAAAAAAGAAAAAAAACATGCAATTCCTGTGAAGTACAATAAATAGGAGCCCAATAAAATGAGATATGCTTAAGAAAAAAAAGCAGATATGCTTATACATCTTACTAAAATTAAGTACAGTCTAGCAAGTTAAGATAAAGATAGTAAGCCCTACAACAACCACTAAGAAAATAACCCAAGAAAAATCGTTTTAAAAATCATAAAGAAGGCCAGGCCAGTGAGCCAAACACCTGTACTTCCCAGCACTTTGGGAGACTGAAGCAGGAGGATAGCTTGAGCCCAGCCTGGGCAACATAGCCCATCACTACAAACAAGAAAAAACTTAGGCATGATGGCATGTTGTTGCGGGAAGTCAGGGACCCCGAACGGAGGGACCGGCTGAAGCCATGGCAGAAGAACATAAATTGTGAAGATTTCATGGACATTTATTAGTTCCCCAAATTAATACTTTTATAATTTCTTATGCCTGTCTTTACTGCAATCTCTGAACATAAATTGTGAAGATTTAATGGACATTTATCACTTCCCCAATCAATACTCTTGTGATTTCCTATGCCTGTCTTGTCTTTAATCTCTTAATCCTGTCATCTTTGTAAGCTGAGGATGAATGTCGCCTCAGGATCCTGTGATGGTTGTGTTAACTGCACAAATTGTTGGTAAAGCATGTGTGTTTGAACAGCATGAAATCTGGGCACCTTGAAAAAAGAACAGGATAACAGTGATGTTCAGGGAAGAAAGGAGATAACCTCAAAGTCTGGCGGCCTGTGGGCCAGGCGGAAGAGAGCCATACTTCTCTTCTTTCAAAAGCAAATAGGAGAAATATTGCTGAATTCTTTTTCTCAGGAAGGAACATCCCTGAGAAAGAGAATGCGTTCCTAAGGGGGGGGGTCTCTGAAATGGCCGCTTTGGGAACGTTTGTCTTTTATGGTTGTGATAAGGGATGAAATAAGCCCTGGTCTCCTATAGCGCTCCCAGGCTTATTAGGACGAGGAAATTCCCGCCTTATAAATTTTGGTCAGACTGGTTGTCTGCTCTCAAACCCTGTCTCCTGATAAGATGTTATCAATGACAACGGGTGCCCGAAACTTCATTAGCAATTTTAATTTCTCCCTACCCTGCCTCCATTTGCCTTGTGATATTGTATTACCTTGTGAAGCATGTGATCTCTGTGACCCACACCCTATTCGTACACTCCCTCCCCTTTTGAAAATCACTAATAAAAACTTGCTGGTTTTGCGGCTTAGGGGGCATCATGGAACCTGCCGACATGTGATGTCTCCCCTGGACACCCACCTTTAAAATTTCTCTCTTTTGTACTGTTTCCCTTTATTTCTCAGACTGGTTGACATTTAGGGAAAATAGAAAAGAACTCACGTGAAATATCACGGGCTGAATTTCCACCGACAATGTGGCAGTAGTCCCTGCTGCTTGCGAGGCTGAGCGGGGAGGATCACTTGAACCTGGGAGGTTGGTGTTGGATTGACCGTGACAGTGCCACTGCACTCCAGACAGGGTGACAGAGCAAGACCCTATCTGAAAAAAATAAAATAAAATAAAAATGAAAAATAAAAGAAATGAAAATGGTATACTAGAAAGTATCTATAGGTGGTATCCAACTTAAAATCATTATACTTACAGTTTCTTAACTTTACCACCATGATGCAAACCTGATACACATTAGTACAATATTCTCTTGTGATGCTGGGCAGTGGCAGCAAGCCACAACTCCCAGTCAGCCATGCCATCAGAGACTAAACAATCAATGCTTGCTTGACCAGTGAACCATGTAGCCAGATGATTTTTTCCCAATTGTAGGCTAATGTAAGTGTTCTGAGCATGTTTAAGGTAGGCTAGGCTAAGCCAAGATGTTAGATAAATAAAGTATATTTCTTTCTTTTCTTTTTTTAAAGAGATGGGGTCTCACTATATTGCCTAGGCTGCAGTGAAGTGGCTGTTCACAGGTGTGATAATCATGCACTAAAGCCTCAAAATCCTGGGCTCAAATAATCCTCCTGCCTTATCAGAATGTAAGCTCATCATAACTCAAGAAGCATCTGTACTTAAGATTAAAAAGGTAGAAAACAAAACAGGAACTAAGTAGTCATAAGAAAAAAAAAAAGGGCAGGCTGCCAACCCAGGACCAAGGGGTAAGGCCATGCCAATGGGCCTAGAGAACAGAATATCAAGCCACAGAGAACTATTTTCAAGTCTCAGAACTGAATGGAATTTGTCTTGCAGACTTACAAACCTGCTTTAAGCCCCTTTTTTTCTTCCAATTTATCTCTTTTGGAATGGGAATGCTTCTCTGCCTGTCCCACCAGTGCATCTCAGAAACAGATAACTTGTTTTCTATGTATCACAGGTTTAGAAATAGAAGCTTTTGCTTGTTTGTTTGTTTTTGAAGAGAGAGTCTCGCTCTTGCCACCCAGGCTGGAGTGCAATGGCGCAACCTCAGCTCACTGCAACCTCTGCCTCCCAGGTTCAAGCAACTCTCCTGCCTCAGCCTCCTGAGTAGCTGGGACTACAGGCGTATGCCACCACACCTGGCTAATTTTTGTATTTTTAGTAGAGACAGAGTTTTACTGTGTTAGCCAGGCTGGTCTTCAACTCCTGACCTCAGGTAAGCTGCCCGCCTCAGCCTCCTGAAGTGCTGAGATTACAGGCGTGAGCCACCATGCCCAGCAGAGATAGAAATTTTGCTTCAGGATTAACCAATGTCTTAACCCATTGCCAATTCAGATGATTCAGAAGATGAGATTTGGGACTTTCTGAGTTTATTCTATTCAGGTAAGATGTGAGACTTATAGAGTTTACATCAAAATGGATTAACACTTTTGGGGGATACTGGGATACAGCACATCTATTTTCTATGTGGAAAGAACATAAATTTTGGGGAGACCAGAAGGCAGACTGCTATGGGTTGAATTGTGGTCCCCAAGAAATGCATGTGAAGTCCTTAACCCCCAGTATCTTAGAGAGTAACCTTATTTGGAAAAAGGATCATTGCAAATGTAATTAGGATGAGGTCACGTGATGGAGTAGGGCAGGCCCCTAAGCCAATATGACTGATCTCCTAATAAGAAGATGGCCATATGGAGACAGAGACAAAGGAAGAATGGAATGTGAAAATAGAAGCTGAGGTTAGGGCAATTAAAAAAAAAAAACCTGTCAATCATTGACACCCATCACCAGAAGCTAGGAGGCATGGAACAGATTTCCCTTAAGGGTTCTCAGAAGGATCCAACCCAGCTGATATCTAGATTTCAGACTTGTAGTCTCCTTAATTGTGAGAAGAAATTTCTGCTGCTTTAAGCCACCAAGTTTGTGATATTTTGTTACAGCAGCCCTAGGAAACTACTACAGGGGGTGTATGAAAAACTGGCTATGAGCTGTTCATGTTTTAGCATCGGGTGATGAATGTATGCGGGGTGTTTGTTATATTATTGCTTACTGTTTTATATATTTAACAATTTCAGAAATAAATTCTTTTTTTTTTTTTTTTTTGAGACAGAGTCTCACTTTGTGGCCCAGGCTGGAGTGCAGTAGTGCGATCTCGGCTCACTGCAAGCTCTGCCTCCTGGGTTCATGCCATTCTCCTGCCTCAGCCTCCTGAGTAGCTGGGACTATAGGCGCCTGCCACTATGCCCGGCTAATTTTTTTGTATTTTTAGTAGAGACAGAGTTTCACCGTGTTAGCCAGGATGGTCTCGATCTCCTGACCTCGTGATCCACCCATCTCGGCCTCTCAAAATGCTGGGATTACAGGCGTGAGCCACTGCGCCCGGCCCAGAAATAAATTCTTAATAAACAAAATAATGTCACAGTAAGTAGAGTAAGTATTAAAGCTTTAAAAGCAGAAGCAAACAAATTAGAAAACAGTTGAATAAAATTGGAAATAGGCCCCAAAGCTGTTCTTTATATCAGGCATAAAAGAAATCAATCAAGGCCAGCACAGAGGCTCGCACCTGTAATCTCAGCACTTTCAGAGGCCAAGGTAGGCAAATCACCTGATATCAGGAATTTGAGACCAGCCTGGCCAACACAGTGAAACCCCGCCTCTACCAAAAATACAAAAAAAAAAAATCAGCTGAGCGTGGTGGTGGACACCTATAATCCCAGCTACTCAGGAGGCTGAGAGAGGAGAATGGCTTGAACTCGGGAGGAGGAAGTTGCAGTGAGCCAAGATCGCACCACTGCACTCCAGCCTGGGCAACAGAGTGAGACTCCATCTCAAAACAAAAGAAAAAAATTTTTTGGTTAAGAGTTTAGATAAAGGAAAAAACTCCATTTAAATGTTTATGTGAAGAAAAACAATGGATTTCATGGCACAACAACAGCTTCAAAAAATTAAAACCAATTTGTAAACATTAATCATCACAGTTACTTATATGCCCTTGAAAATGATCTATATGCTCCTAGTGTCACATAAGACACGTTAATCTAGGAGTCTACTTCAATCAGACTTTTGCAACTCACATGCATTCCTTTGTTTGTTCATCACTGTGGGGAAGAGGCAGTACATACAAAAGGTTCTTGACATAACCCTATAAAAAGATGATCACATGGTGTGTTATCTGGGAATTTAAATGGTCACAATTCCAGGATACATCAATGCTATCAACTTTCAAAAAAAATAAATTTGACCTATAATGAGGGGGCCAGCCGGGGATAGGGGAGAAAGACGCAAACTGTGTATCCTGGAACTTTGTAGCTGGAAAAAAATTACCAGCAGCAGCAGCCTGATCAAAACTGCAACTTCTTGCTTACCTGGACAACCCAGCTCTCTTTTCTAGAAATTAGCATCTATACTCAATTTCTAATAATGGAATGGTGCCTAGGTACTCATGTCTGTCTAGGTGAAAACAGCTTCTAAATCCAGGTGCTTACATCAGAATTCCTCTCCTGGAAATTTAGGACTGAGACATTGAGTCAGTTACCTGTAGGGTAACCTGTAGAATCAGAGATTTCTCAAATTTGACCTGTCTTATTTTGATACCATGTTGCCCAGCAACGTAACCTCCCCTTAAGTATCAGTTTTTGTAAAATCTCCTAATCAATTTCTTATCAGATTATATTATATAAATACCTATCTTCTAGGGTACTCCAGAAGCCAAATGAACATTAAAAAAAAAATACTGAGATAGGGCCAGGCATAGTGGTTGAGTGTAATCCCAGCATTTTGGGAGGCTGAGGTGGAAGGATAACTTGAGGCCAGGAGTTCACAACCAGCCTGGGCTATATAGCAAGATGCTGTCTCTCTACCAATTCTACCAATATTTAAAAAAAAAAAATGGGTGTGGTGGTGGCACCTGTACTCCTAGCTACTTGGGAGGCTGAGGTGGGAGGACTGATTGATTGAGGCCAGGAGTTTGAGGCTATCGTGAGCCATAATTGTCCACTGCAGTCCACCCTGGGGTGATGGACTAAGACTGTCTGTAAATAAATAAATATTACAAAAAGAAAAGCACTGAGATAGGCAATGTTGGTCAGTGAGATTATAGATTTTAATCTCATGAACAATTTTAAGTTAGCTACTGTACACTCCCATTTCCAAAAGTTTAGACTGGAATGTTTGCTGCCTTTGGTAGCTAAGAGAAAAGAAATAACACTGAGGGATATTGTAGTGCCATTCTTCCACAGTCCTTATCAGATAAACAGGCCTTTGAGTCTTGGAATTGTTGGGATCAAGAAAGCAAATAATATATAAAGTTGACAAGCACAAAAGACACAAAGAGGCCAGGCGTGGCGGCTCACGCTTGTAATTCCAACACTTTGGGAGGCCAGGGCAGGGGGGTTGTCTGAATCCAGGAGTTCAAGACCAGCCTAGGCAACATAGTGAGATCCCATCTCTACAAAAAATAAAAACAAAAGTAGCCAGACATGATGGTGAATGCCTGTAGTCCCAGCTACTCAAGAGGCTGAGGATCACTTGAGGCTGGGAGGTCGAAGCTACAGTGAGCTGTAATTGCACCACTGCACTCCAGCCTGGGGAACAGTGAGACCATGTTGGAAAAAAAGAAGAGGGGAGGAGAAGGGGAGGAGAGACCACAAGAAGCAAATATAATGAATAATAGTTTACTATTCTTGAGAAAAAGAGAATACCAAGTGTGAGAGAATGTGTAACTAGGGTTGGGGAGAGGGGGCTGGAGAGAGAGAGCACACAAAGCCAACAGAGAGAAGTCAAATAGGAAATTCAAAATGAGAATCAGCTGATGCATCAAAAGAGCAAAAGAATTTTTTTACCGATAGAACTGCAAGATTTAGCTTTCCAAAATGATTCAATTCTCCAGAAAAGAAAAATTAATTTAAGCACTCATCTAAGTAACTAGTATAAAGTGCCAAGCAAAAATAAACATTTATTAGATATAGACAAATGCAAATATATTCAATGCTTTGTACAAATGTGAATATCTGGGGGCCTTATTATCATCTTATTAATATATGCCAGTGAACAATTTGTAGACACAAGATTTGTTTTACAAACAGGGTAATATGTTCCATGAACATAAGCCAGGAATTTAAAACTTAGTGTCTATCTCTTCATTCAAAGAAATGTTTCAATTAACTCACTGTGTGTGTGTGTGTGGTGTGTGTGTGTGTGTGTGTGTGTGTGTGTGTGTTCTATCTCAGGTGGTGGTGATGCGCCTAGTACTTATATTCTTGAAATGGAAATCCCATTCTGATATTTCTTCCTCCCTCTTCTCTGTCACATTAAACTGATACCAGGCTGGTCAGCTGAAGCTCTTACATATTACTGAATGTCTCTGTCCCGTTGTTCCTACTACTTCAGATCCTCATTCCAGTGTCTGGGACACTGTCAGAGTCTAAATAGATTCTAGGTCTCTTGTCTCTTCTATCTTCCATCTCCCAATCCTCCTTCCCCAGATCCATTAGAATGACAGACCTAAGCATATCCTTTCGGAACATAAAAACCCTTCAATAGGGATAAACTTTAGGCTCCTTAACATGATGCATGAGGTGCTTGAATATCTGACCCTTGACAGTCCCTCTCAGCATTCTGCCTCGCACATTCAGGGTCCTAACAATACTACCCTTCTCCCTGCCACCATCCCAGATCCCTCCCCCTGCTCACCACTCTCCTTGTTATTTCCCACGTCAAAGCTTTTGCTCCTTCAATCTGTAAAATTAACAGCCACTCACATGCTCCTTCCTTTCTCCTCTCTTCACAGCCAGCACCTGGAGGTTTCTTACTCTTAGGAAAAACTGCGACCTTTTCTAAGATACCTCCTCCCTCTTTCCTCAGTCCTGTTTAAAGGTTAGGTGGACATTCACTGTACCTCGAAAATCCTTGCATGTATTATCGTTTAACAATCACCGATTGATGCACGTCTATCCACCATACAGACCTGGTACATGTAAGAAGACATGCCAGAAATGAGGACAAGATGAATGGGCACACAGATGAAATGTTTAGCTTCCCTATTTACCTGAAACCTCATTTTTGGGAGTCCTAAACCCATAAAGAATATTTAGTGCTTTCAAAAATATCTTTTACTTGGCCAGGCACAGTGGCTTACACCTGTAATCCCAGCATTTTGGGAGACTAAGGCCGCTGGATCACTTGAGGTCAGGAGCTCGAGCCCAGCCTGGCCAACATGGCAAAACCCCATCTCTACTAAAAATACAAAAATTAGCCGGGCATGGTGGTCCCGCCTATAATCCCAGCTACTCAGGAGGCTGAGGCATGACGAGAATCGCTTAAACCTGGGAGGCAGAGAGGGTGCACTGGGCCAAGATCACACCACTGCACTCCAACCTGAGTGATGGAGTGAGAATCTGCCTTAAAAAAAAAAAAAATTAGCTGGGTGTGGTAGTGGATGCCTGTAATCCCAGCTACTCGGGGGGCTGAGGCAGGAGAATCGCTTGAACCTGGGAGGCAGAGGTTGCAGTAAGCCGAGATCTCAGCACCACACTCCAGCCTGGGTAACAGAATGAGACTCCATCTCAAAAAAAAAAAAAAAAAAAAAAAGTCCTGGCCAGGCGCGGTGGCTCACGCCCGTAATCCGAACACTTTGGGAGGCCAAGGTGGGTGGATCACGAGGTCAGGAGATCAAGACCATCCTGGCCTGTAGTCCCAGCTACTTGGGAGGTTGAGGCAGGAGAAGCGCTTGAACCTGGGAGGGGGAGATTGCAGTGAGCCAAGATCGAGCCACTGCACTCCAGCCTGGGCCACAGAGCAAGGCTCAAAAAAAATCTTTTACACAGACGCTAAATATAAAAACTCAATTGCTATCCACTACTATTACTTTTGGAAAAAAATAAGGGGGAGACAGGTTAGCAATTTCTAAGACTTCCATTAGGTTTAATCTTACAATTAGATGACATCATGTTTTTTGATGTTTTTGTTTGTTTCTTTGGCCTATGATCATCCTTCCTATACTTATAAACACTCTTTACTTCAGGGCTATCCAATAAAGAGGACTATTAAAAATATATATATAATTTGTATATATATATGTTGTATATATATATATGTTGTGTATATATATATATTGTTTTTGTTATATATTTGTGTATATATATATACACACACACACACACACAACACATATGATATACTCATCATCTGCTAACTACTCTCTATGGAAACTGTAGCTTTCTAAAATGAATGCTTCCTTGACTCTGAAGAATACAAGCTTCTACCCCAAAAAAGTTCACAAATCCCTTTGTTGCCACAATCTTCACTTTTCTGAGAACTTATTAAAAGGTATTTTAACAAAACATGTCAGTGAAATGATGAGTTAACACATGTTACAGAAGAAAATATTAGCAGTCAAAAATATAAAAATAGGATACAATGATTTAAATTGTATAAAAACTGGCCACTGGCCAGGGATGCTGGCTCACGACTGTAATCCCGGCACTTTGAGAGGCTGAGATAGGAGATTCCTTGAGACCAAGAGTTAGAGACCACCCTGGGCAACATAGGGAGATCCTGTCTCTATAAAAAATTAATAGACCAGGTGCACTGGTTCACACCTGTAATCCCAGAACTTTGGGAGGCAGCCAAGGCTGGCAGATCACTTGAGGCCAGGAGTTCAAGCCCAGCCTGATCAATGTGGCAAAAACCTGTCTCTACTAAAAATACAAAAAACTAGCCGGGAGTGGTGATGCATGCCTGTAATCCCAGCTACTTGGGAGGCCGAGGCACGAGAATTGCTTAAACCCAGGAGGTAGAGGTTGCAGTGAGCCAAGAGTGAACCACTGCACTCCAGCTGGGTGACAGAGCAAGACTCTGTCTCAAAAAAAAAGAAAAAAAAAAAAAACCAACCAACCAAACAAACAAATAAATAAAAAGAAGTTAAGCTATGAGGACACAAAGGGATCAGAATGATATACAATGAACTTTGGGGACTTGGGGGAAAGGATGGGAATGGGGTGAGAGATAGAAGACTACACACTGGGCACAGTGTACACTGCTTGGGTGATGGGTACACTGAAATCTCAGAAATCACTAAAGAACTTAGTCATGTAACCAAGCACCACCTGTTCCCCAAAAACCTACTGAAATAAAGAAATAATATTTTGGCCGGGGCGGTGGCTCATGCTTGTAATCCCAGCACTTTGGGAGGCCGAGGCAGGCGGATCACGAGGTCAGGAGATTGAGACCACAGTGAAACCCCGTCTCTACTAAAAATACAAAAAAAATATTAGCCGGGCGTGGTGGCGGGCGCCTGTAGTCCGAGCTACTCGGAGAGGCTGAGGCAGGAGAATGGCGTGAACCCGGAGGTGGAGCTTGCAGTGAGCTGAGATCGCGCCACTGCACTCCAGCCTGGGCGACAGAGCGAGACTCTGTCTCAAAAAAAAAAAAAAAAAAAAAAAAAAAAAAAAGAAAAAGCTATAAAAGGAAAGAAATAGAAAGAAGAAAAAAGTAAACTTGATAAACAGATACACCATGCTTCTGGAAGGAAGGATTCAACATTGTAAAAATACATTCATCCCTAAAACAGTATTTCACTGTAACTCTAATATAGTCTAAACTGTGCTCTTATTAGTCCTAATGTTCATCTAGAAAAATACATGACAATATGTGTCTTACCATATACTAAAATGTATATAAAGCCATCATAATTTAAAATAGTGTGGCACCAGGATAAAAATAGACACACCAATGGAACACATAAAAAGTCCAGAAACATACTCACGTATTCAAGAATTTAGTAATGATTCAAACAATATTTCAAATCACAATGGAAAACATAGATTATTCAGCAATAGTGTTGAAAAAGTTGACTAACCAGGTGGCGGGGAAAGTTGGGCACGAATCTTACCATATTCTAAAATTAATTCTAGGCTAATAAAATATTTATATCTAAATAATTCCTTCTTTGGTCCACCCTCGTTACTTTTCTCCTTCAACACTTTAGTCTTAAAGCCATGAGATGGGGCTAGGCATGGTGGCTCATGCCTGTAATCCTAGCACTTTGGGAGGCCAGAGCAGGCAGTTCACTTGAGCTCAGGAGTTCAAGACCAGCCTGAGCAACATGATGAAACCTCAACTCTACAAAAAATACAGAAAACTTAGCTGGGTGGGATGGGTGCGCCTTGTAGTCCCATCTACTTAGAGGGCTAAAGTGGAAGGACTGCTTGAGCCCAAGAGGTCGAGGCTGCAGTGAGCCAAAACTGCACCACTGCACTTCAGCCTGGGTGATAAAATGAGACCCTGTCTCAAAAAAAGAAAAAAAAAGCCATGAGGTGAGTTCAAGCATAGTAATTATCCATGCTGGGGAGGAGAGGGCAGTCCAATACTAGTATAAGAGCCTGAGTAAGGTTGGCTCCCCGAAGGGGTTGGGGATAGGAGTGGGGACAATCTCAGAGCAAGGTGAAAAGATCAACAAAAGTGGAAGCAGTGAACTGAAGCTGAATATCAAATCCCAAGAGGAGTGAAAAGGACTGGCATGCAGGAAAGTAGCAGCAACCCTGAATGGGTTAGAATAGCATCGGCCTTAGGTGGAGCAGCAACAGAAGGTAGTCAAAACAGGAGAGATTGATCAAATAAGTAAACTATTAAAAATAGTGAGAGTAAGGTTTCTGTCTGAGAATCATAAATATGGGGGAAAATTAAAATGAACCCTGTTTTGTTGGGTTGGATTTGGAGAAGTTACTATGAGCATATGGAGTTCAATATATAGAGATAGATACAGTAATAGAGATGTGAGTGTGTACATGTATTCACATAATGAATCAAAAGTATTGTGACCTCACAGTTTGTTCTCTTTTTTTTTGAGACAGAGTCTCATTCTGTCACCCGGGCTGGAGTGCAGTGGCACAATCTCAGTTCACTGCAACCTCCGACTCCCAGGTTCAAGCGATTCTCCTGTCTCAGCCTCCCGAGTAGCTGGGATTACAGGCATCCACCACCATGCCCAGCTAATATATATATATATATAGAGGAGAGAGAGAAGAGAGAGAAGAGAGAAGAGAGACGAGTCTTGCTCTGTGCCCAGGCTGAGGTGCAGTGGCGCAATCTTGGCTCACAGCAACCTCTGCCTCCCGAGTTCAAGCAATTCTCCTGCCTCAGCCTCCTGAGTAGCTGGGATTACAGGTGCCCGCTACCATACCCGACTAATTTTTGTATTTTTTAGTAGAGACGGGGTTCGCCATCTTGGCCAGGCTGGTCTTGAACTCCTGACCTCATGATCCACCTGCCTCGGCCTCCCAACATGCTGGGACTAGAGGCGTGAGCCACTGGGCCCAGCCAATTTTTTTTTTTTTTTTTGAGACAGAATCTCACTCCGTCATTCAGGCTGGAGTGAAGTGGTGTGATATTGGCTCACTGCACCCTCTCTGCCTCCAGGGCTCAAGTGATTCTCTCATGCCTCAGCCTCCCAAGCAGCTGGGATTACCGGCGTGCCCCACTATGCCCGGCTAATTTTTGTATTTTTAGTAGAGACAGGGTTTCATTAGCCAGGCTGGTTTCGAACTCCGGACCTCAAGTCATCCCACTGGCCTCGGCCTCCCAAAGTGCTAGGATTACAGGTGTGAGCCATCGCACCTGGCCCACAGTTTTCTACATAGATATAAAAACAATATAAGATGTGAATTAATAGAAATATGTATCTCTGTAGGAATACACACACACACACAATTTCCTAGCCATGCTGACTGAGAGTAGCAATAACCCACACCTAGCACCCACTTTGGCTTCTAAATATTTTCTCACCTAAAAGGAATCAAGGCTCCTCAGAGAAATGGTGATTTCAGAACTACAGCAGGAATAATATAAGATGAGCCTAGATTATACTGTTGCATCAGAGTAGAGAAATGCTTCTCTGAAATGATAGGTCAAAAGACACAGAAGCCGGCTTAAAGAGGTCCCACCAGGCAAACCTGAGACAGTATGAACATCAAAATAAATGACATTAGTGGAATATGACCCATTAAAATAAAATAGCATAAGTCCATACTAATACAAATAATCAGGGAGTAAAGAAAGCTTCACCTTACAGTGGAATGTCAACTGATGAATGTGAAAGAAAAGGTGAAATTAGAAAATCACTACTTGCCATCAATCCTAGTCATAAATTAGGTCAAGAAACATCAATGAATGCTAAAATTAGTGAGGAAAAGCGCAAGGAACAAGATGTTTATATGGAAGTACTTCCCCCACAAAATCCATACTGACTATAAAGAGAAAAATGTTTAACCTCACAGTGGAGAAACCTGACAGACACACCTTAATCAAGTGGTCAAGGAAAAACTGGAATCATGTACCACCTGATGGGATGCAACAAAAAACACAGAATCACATATGTGATACTCCTGCTAAAAACATAACTGTATTAATCATGATGAAACATCAGGCAAATCCAAATAGGGGGTCATTCTACAAAATAACTGGCCTGTAATATTCAGAAGTATCAAAGTTATGAAACTCAGGGAAAGACTGAGTTACTATTGAGATTTTTTATTTTTTTTTTTTTTTTTTTGAGATGGAGTCTCGCTCTGTCTCCCAGGCTGGAGTGCAGTGGCACAATCTCGGCTCACTGGAAGCTCCGCCTCCCGGGTCAGCCATTCTCCTGCCTCAGCCTCCCGAGTAGCTGGGACTACAGGCGCCTGCCACCATGCCCTGCTAATTTTTTGTATTTTTTAGTAGAGATGGGGTTTCACCGTGTTAGCCAGGATGGTCTTGATCTCCTGACCTTGTGATCTGCCCACCTCGGCCTCCCAAAGTGCTGAGATTACAGGCGTGAGCCACCGGCCCAGCCACTATTTGAGATTTAAAAAGACTAAAGAGGACTGGGCATGGTGGCTCAGACCTGTAATGCCAACAGTTTGGGAGGCTGAGGCAGGCAGATCACTTGAGGCCAGGAGTTCGAGACCAGCTGGGCCAACATGGCAAGAGCCTGTCTTTACCAAAAGCACAAAAAAATTAGCTGGACGTGGTGGTGCACACCTGTAATCCCAGCTACTCGGGAGGCTGAGGCACGAGAATCAGTTGAACCCAGGAGGTGGAGGCTGCAGTGAGCCAAGATTGCACCATGCACTCCAGCCTGGGTGACAGAGTGAGGCTCTGTACAAAAATAAAAACAAAAATAATAAAAAGACCAAAAGAGTTAAAATGCAGTTTGTGATCCTTTTGCTATAAAGAATATGTCTACAAAAACATAATGGGTTCCAAAGATCAGACAATAATAATGCATCGCTGTTAATTTCCTTATTTTGATGGTATATTATATATTCCCAGGAGAATATCCTTCTTTATGGAAATTCTGAAGTATTCAGGGGTGACAGCATATTATATCAGTAAGTTACTCTCAAATGATTTAGGGAAGAAAGAGTTCTTTTGTACTATTCCTGAAACCTGTTTGTAAGTTTTAATGCTTTAAAATTAAAAAGAAAAACAAGGTTTTTAAAAATGAACTTCCAGGCCAGGCGCGGTGGCTCACGCTTGTAATCCCAGCACTTTGGGAGGCCGAGGCAGGCGGATCACGAGGTCAGGAGATCGAGACCCGGTGAAACCCCGTTCTACTAAAAATACAAAAAATCAGCCGGGCGCGGGTGGCGGGCGTCTGTAGTCCAGCTACTCGGAGAGCTGAGGCAGAGAATGGTGTGAACCCGGGAGGCGGAGCTTGCAGTGAGCCGAGATTGCGCCACTGCACTCCAGCCTGGGTGACAGAGCAAACTCCGTCTCAAAAAAAAAAAAGAACTTCCAAAGCACTAAAAAAAATGTGCATTAATATAAAGATTTTCTTTGCACAGCATCAAAGGCAGAAACAATAAAGAGTATTTGCGTAAATTACCTCAAAAATGTAAATTCTGCATTAGAAAAAATTAACCTGCTAGAATCCCAATAACAAAAACTATGAAGACGTAATAAAATTAAACACCAAACGTTAAACTATGGGAAAAAACACACACGGCAAATATACAAGACAAAAGAATATGATCTCTAATATAAAACACTTTGTAAAAAAAATTATAATATTAAAATAAACAGATATGGAAGGTCAATTAACATACATGAATAATCTTCAAAAAAAAAACTTTAAAATAACCAACCTTACCAGTACTCAAAGAAACTCATTCAAACATTTTAATATTTTTTTAACTAGAAAGAATGGCAAAATTTTTTCAGGGTAACACGGTGTACCTAACATAATATAGGGTTATGAGCAATCTCACATACAGCTAATGCAGTGTAAGTTCTAGAGCACAATTTCACACAATGCATTTCTTGAAGCTTCCAAAATGTTCACACAGTTTTAAACAGATGCTAGCAGTGTATACTACATGCCAGACACCAAACTAGGCCCTTCAACCACAAAGGGTTGCTTAATTTACAGTTTATTGAATCTCATGATATTCTGTATTACAGACTAAGTATCTATTAAAAATACAGCGGAAACACAATTTATTGACACACAAAAGATGCTGTGTAATTTTCAAAAGCAAACAAAAAATACAAGCAAAATGATTCAACTTTTTTGTAAGTATATACCATAAGCAAAAATACACAGAAGAAACCCCATCTCTACTAAAAAATAGAAAAATTAGTCGGGCGTGATAGTGGGCACCTGTAATCCCAGCTACTCAGGAGGCTAAAGCAGGAGAATTGCTTGAACCCAGGAGGCAGAAGTTGCTGTGAGCCGAGATCGTGCCACTGCATTCCGGCCTGGGTGACAGAGTGAGACTCTGTCTCAAAAAAAATAAAAATAAAAGTAAAATAAAATAAAAATAAATATTAATTACATAATAAAAAGTTTTTTTTGCACAAAAACATTTAAAATCTTAAAGCTGGCTGCAATTTCTTCCACAGTTGGAATGTGTACCTTCAATTAAGTGGTAAAATTGTATTTAAAGCACATTGGGTAATGGTGAAACCTAAAACGCAGAGGAGAATAAAACAATAACATACTAAATGAAGAAAAATATACAGGAAAAAAGCAAACTTGTTTTTTTTTTAAGGCCAACAATAAAACCGTATCTTGGGGTACAATAACTTTGGGGGGGACAAGTAACATTCTAATATAGGACTGCTTTTCAAAAAAGAAGGTATGATACATTGTAATGAATATTTATGCAAAATAATAATTAATTCAAATTTAACAGACTCTTTGATACCTGAAAAAGCAAAAGAGGTGAGTAATTCATAAAAGGCCAATCTGTAAGGATTAACAATATCCTGTAAATCGTAGAATACTAAATACCTAGGTTATTATGAAAGGTAACACAGTTTTGCTTGCTTTGTACTCCTGTGACCTTAGTAACATATTAATAAACATTTTAATAACTGTAGTTTGGCATAGTAATTTTTTTCCCAACATCTCCCTGAATTTGATGGAGACCTGTAATTTTTTTTTTTTTTTTTGAAACAGAGTCTCGTCTGTTGCCCCAGGCTGGAGTGCAGTGGGTGCGATGGTTCACGCCATTCTCCTGCCTCAGCTCCGAGTAGCTGGGACTACAGGCGCCTGCCACCACCCAGCTAATTTTTGTTTTTAGTAGAGACGGGGGTTTCACCATATTAGCCAGGTTGGGGAGACCTATAATTTAAAAACACAAAAACTTCCTTTCTACTTCCCAGCAGTGATATTCAAACAGTAATAAATAATATCCACTGTACCTTATTACAATGATCACGGGGAATAGACTGTAAAACAATTGGTTCCGTTGTGGAAGCATTGGCAAATTGTACCTCTGGAATATACAGGGCACACACTTCATGGGCCCAACCTAAAAATAAATAAATAAATGTCATCTTTTCAGTTTTATCAAAAAGCAAATTAACATCATTGACTTCTTAACAGATCCCTTCAAGTCTATTGAAACAAACGCACAACAAGGACATTAACAAATTCTCATTGCTGTCTTACTTCCATTGCTTGAGAATACTCAAACCACTACTAAAAAAAGCATTTAATCTGTCCCCAGTTATGATGTACAGTAACATAAAGGGAACATTTATAAATTCAGATGTTGGCACTAACACTTCTTATACAGGCACACTGAATATTCAGATCACACTACTAATGAAGCCACTATAAAGGAGTTTTTAAAGTTTAATACTTACGATAAAATTTAATAATCTTAAGATTTAAATGTCAACATGAAATTGTTTTTATCTTAGTGTCAATATTTTTAATATTAGTATTAACAATCTTTTCACTATTTTAATTTGAAAATGTTTTTAAATTTGATATTAAATATGTATATTTTTTTGAAGATGGAGTTTCGCTCTTGTTGCCCAGGCTGGAGGGCAATGGCGCGATCTCGGCTCACCACAACCTCCACCTCCCGGTTCAAGCAAGCTCTCCCTGCCTCAGTCTCCCGACTGAAGGTATTAAGGAGCTGATGTGATAGTGAGGAATTTCTGGGCTAAAACTGGAAAAGAATGCAAGTCCTAGGTACAGTTTTTGGCCACTTTTGCCCAGGGAACATTTGCCTATTTCAGAGAAAGCAGTGGTGAGGATGGAGGGTACATTTTCTTTTCTTTTTTTTTTTTTTTTTTTGAGACAGAGTTTCACTCTTGCTGCCCAGGCTGGAGTGCATGGCGCGATCTCGGCTCACCACAACCTCCGCCACCCAGGTTCAAGCAATTCTCCTGCCTCAGCCTTCCGAGTAGCTGGGATTACAGCGTGCGCCACCACACCCGGCTAATTTTTGTATTTTAATGGGGTGGGTTTCTCCATGTTGGTCAGGCTGGTCTCGGACTCCTGACCTCAGGTGATCCCCATCTCAGCCTCGCAAAGTGCTGGGATTACAGGCATGAGCCACCGCGCCCGGCCTGAAGGTACTTTTGACAAACTCAGAGGCCCAACAGTACAGGGATGTACATTCACAAACACTCTCCTCCTTTCAGATGCAACACTGAAGGGCAAACCAGGGGTAAGCATACACTAAAATTACACAGACCCTCAAAGAGGCGACACCAGGGCTCTGACCATCTCAAACTCTGAAATTTGACGAAGGTAATCCGAAATACAACCCCCAAGGCACCAAGCAGATGCAAATATACATCCTCTCTAAAAGAAAATAGTATCTTGGCTACAAATAATTTCTACCTTTTTTTTTTTTTTTTTTTGAGACAAAGCCTTAGTGTGTCACCCAGGCTGGACTGCACTGGCGTGATCTCGGCTCACTGCAACTTCCTCCTTCCAGTTCAAGCAATTCTCCTGCCTCAGCCTCCCAAGTAGCTGGGATTACAGGTGCCACCACCACACCTGGCTAATTTTTGTATTTTTAGTAGAGACGGGGTTTCACTATGTTGACCAGGCTGGTCTCGAACTCCTGACCTCAAATGATCCGCCAGTCTCAGCCTCCCAAAGTGGTGGGAATACAGACATGAGCCACCATACCCAGCCTAAAATTTCTTAATTACTTATAATTTCCAGCACAATAAGTACCAAACACATGACAGACAAGACAATATAAATGAAAATAAGGAGAAACAAGAAGATCAAAACAGATCAGTATTTTGGAGTTACCAAATGATTTTAAAATAAATATGCTTACTATGATCAAGTACACACAAGACAAAATTCTAAATTGATGCAAAGAACTGAAAACTATAATAATAAATTAAAATTCCAGAAGTAAAGCGGAAATTTAGAAATCAGCCACGCACAGTGGCTCACACCTGTAAGCCCAGTACTTTGTTTGGAAGGCTGAGGTGGATCGCTTGAGACCAGGAGTT